>NW_026880246.1:0-301247 GCF_032173495.1 Musca vetustissima
ACCAGCCCGTCATCCAGCCAGTCAACATATTAAATAAAGATGTTATTTATCGATGTTGTGTCGTTTATAGAACCTCAAAATAAAACACGATACAAAAACAAAACAAGTAATGCTTATTGCATTGTAAAACTGAAAAGATCACAAATGATCGATGGCCAACGAGTTTTGTGTCTTAAGTCTTTTGTTTACATTGCCACAAACAATATGCTGCAATGTATATGCAAATATCTGTGGCACTATATATTTGCTTTACATAAACGAAACAAAACAACCTAAAACAGATATCGATACTACATTTAATATATCGAATTGTGGACAACTATAAACTACATTGTTCTTGTGACAAAGAATATGAATTATTTTGTTTTTTCATTCGATAATAGGAATAAATATGCTGAACTACAGCATAATTAGAACAAACAGATGTATATTGCAATTGTTGGCATTTGGTCATTTATTTTCGTTAGAACCATAAATATGTTCAGATAAAGAGCATAGAGGGGGCATGTGCTTGAAAAGTCGTAGGAAAAACAATATTGGTGCCATGCTATACATTATGTTAAAATTGGGCGTACTTACCATAATACATCTGAAATGAAAAAAGAAATGTCTTATTAGTAGTGTTCCATTCTTGAAGTTTAATGACAAATAAAAATAACATCAATATAGAATATATTTAAATACAATTAAAATTGTGAAGCGTGGATTTTTCAAGGAATATTTTTTAAGAAATTAGAAACGCGATTTTTTAGAAATTTTGTCTTTTTCCAAATCTGTTGGAAACATCGATTTTTAAAAAAAACGACTATTAGGTCTTTAAAGGATATTTTTTAAAGACTATTAGAAGTGTATATTTTTCGAATAATATTTTTTATGATAATTAGAACCGCGCATTTTTAAGAATATTTTTTCAACGACTATTAAAGGCGTGGATTTTTAAAGAATAGTTTTTCAACGACTGTTAGAATCGTGGATGTTTTTAAGAATATTTTTACAAAGACTATTAGAAGCGTGGATTTTTAAAGCCTATTTCTTTCAAAGAGTATTAGAAGCTTGGATTTTTTAAAGCCTTTTTTTTATTCAAAGAGTATTAGAGACGTGGATTTTTTAAAGAATATTTCTTTCAAAGAGTATTAAAGATAATAATAACTCTAGTTTTTTAGACATCATAATTTGTAATCAATGTACAGGCCGCAGGTTTGTAGTGCCTGATTAATTTTAAGTATTAAATGCTGTAAAACTTACATTGTGTTAGTTTTTCTAGTCGTTTCAGTGGCCTCAGTTCTATGCCGAACATAACGAAGAAGGGGATTTGGACAATGAATTATTAATTCCGTAAAGAATGGAAATGGACAAAAGTCGTCATTGTATTAAATAGAAAGTGATGGCCTGATGGACATTCATTCTATTTATAAAGAGGGCGGATATGAAAGGTATACTAAAAAATTGCAAGGTCCACATTACCACACAGGAAAATTTATGAATATCGCGAAATTATTCCGGGCTCGAGATTTACCTTAGCAGAAAGATAAAGTACAATGGCATACCGTCCAGCCATAATGCTGCGTTTATTATTAGAAGTGCAAATTTTGCATACCCTCCATTATAAGGTGAAATATATAAAAAAGATTATTTGCGCAGACCCTCGTTTTTTATGCAAAATAATTGTGCAGTCCTTAGTATGCTATTTATACCCTTCACCACACTCTGGTACAAGGTATTATGTCTTTGTGCATATGTTAGTAACAGGCAAAAGGAAACGAGATAGACACATGGTTCCTTTTGAGAATATGCATAGAATCACTTTCTGAGTCGATTTATGCATGTCCGTCCGTCTGTCCGTCTGTAGATGTTAAATTGTAAACAAAGTACAGGTCGCATTTATGATCCATTTGGATGAAATATGGCATAGGTCAATTATTTGGCCCAAGTACGAACCCTATTGAAATTGGGAAAAATCGGTTCAGATTTAGATATAGCTCCCATATATATTTTCGTATGATTTAAGGTAAATGGTCTACCAAAGTCCCTATATATCTTTCGATTTGCACGAAATTCGGCACAGCGTAATGAATTAGGTCTAGAAAGATGTGCGTTAAATTTTCTGAAAATCTATTCGTCCGATTTAATGTAAATGGAGCACCAAAGACCGTATATGTCTTTCGATTTTCACGACAGCGTAATGAATTAGGTCTAGAATGATGTGTGTTAAGTTTCCTGAAATCGGTTCAGATTTAGATATTGCTTCTATATCTGACCAAATGAAAAATTTAGTATCGGTTGCAGAATGACATTTTTATGGATCCAATTTCATTTTACTGGTCCTTTAAAAATGCGACGTTTGTTAGGAGTCCTCTGTTGAATATACCCAAAGTGGTGAAGGGTATCATATAGTCGGCCCCGTCCAAATTTACTACTTTCCTTACTGGTTTGTAATGACTAATTAATTTTAAGAATTAAATGCTGTAAAACTTACATTTTGTTAGTTTTTCTGGACGCTCAAGTGGCCACAGTAGAGAGCCGAACACAACGAAAAAGGGGCCAATGAAAATCGATGAGGACAAATATGGAAGATTTACTAAACATTTGGATGGTTCACATTAACACACAGGAAAATATAAATATCGCGAAATTCGAAGGCCGGTCTCCCAAAAATTGTTCTATTTACAGACGATTCTGTCGCGTAGCCTTGTTTTTATAGGGTTCTTAGGCCCATATCTTTTGTTCCACAAGAGATATAGCCGCATATCGCACCATTGTGGAAATTTTAGTCTATCATGTGAGTCAGGATTGGAAAGGGACCATAATGGACCCAAATTCGACAAATATGGAAGATTTACTAAAAATTTGGAAGGTTCACATTAACACACAAGAAAATATAAATATATTTAACAGAAGATTCTGTCGCGTAGCCTTGTTTTTATAGGGTTCTAAGGTCTGTTGATCCACAACAGATATAGCCGCATATCGCACCATTGTGGAAAGGGCAAATTTTAGTCTATCATTTGAGTCAGGATTGAAGAGGGACCATAATGGACCCAAATTCGACTTTTAGGGAGTTATTCAAAACAAATCGGGGCTGTATCTCCGAAACGGTTTGAAATAACCCCATATCATCACTCAATGGAAAAGTATTTTTATAAGCTTTAAAATGTTATCAATTTTATATTAATCGGATCCGTAGAACCGGATATAACCGGCTACCCGTACCCGGGTCCGGGTCAAATAACCGGGTAAATGGTTACGTCTTCCAAGAAAAAAAAATCACCATAATTAAGGTAAAAATACCTACCTTTGAAAAAAAATCAGAAAAATCTGATCGCAGGGATGGTCCGTGTGACGAATTTTTAGGTTTTCGACCGTCAAAAAGGTGTAAACGTCGATAACGTCATATACCTGTATAAAATGTAATAAATGTAGTAAACGTCGTTTATTTCAATATTATCAGCAAATAAGGTTATTTTCAAGAATATATATTATTTTTACATATATCTGACTATTCCTTGCTAGAACTGATAAAAATTTCTAAATTTTTTTGAGAAGAAAATTTTCAATTTTTTATGGATTTGAGTAAAGCATGCGTAATTTCAAAATTGATTAAAGGAAATAGCTATTTTGTCAAAAACCTAATGGATTTGGGTAGGTTTCCGACGTTTCTGACGTATGTATTATACGTCGGAAATGTATGTCATTTACGTCACTGTTTCTGACAGGCCATCTCTGTCTGATCGTTTTTACTAAACTAGAGTTGTTATCCCGACCTTAGTCAATCTTTTTTTCTATTGAAAAAATTCATCCCGAGCTTAGTTGGTCTTGTTTTCTATAGAATAAATTCATCTCGATCATAGTCGGACTTTTTTTCTACATAAAAACTCATCCCCACAATAGTCGGAATTTTTATACCCTTCACCACACTGTGGTACAGGGTATTATGTCTTTGTGCATATGTTTGTAACAGGCAAAAATAATCGAGATAGACCCATGGTTCCTTTTGAGAATATCTGGATGAAATTTGGCACAGGTCACTTAATTGGCCCAAGGACGAACCCTACTGAAATTGGAGAAAATCGGTCCACGTTTAGGCATAGCTCCCATATAAGGGTACCCCCCAATTTTCGGTATTTTGGGGTTCTTGAGCGCGTTTTTCAACCGAATACGCTGAAATTTGGTACATTGGGTACTAAATGTCCCCACAAAAAATTATAAATATAGGTCCATTTTTTCGGGTAGCCCTTATATAAAGGTACCCCCAGTTTTCGGTATTTTGGGGTTCTTGGGCTCGTTTTATAACTGAATTCTCTGAAATTTTGTACATTCGGTTCTTATTGTGTACCAAATTATTCCACTAAAAATTATAATTACCAGTTTTTCTGGTAGTCCCCATATAACGGTACTCCCAAATTTTTGGTATTTTGGGGGTTCTGATCGTATTTTTCGACCGAATTGACTTTAATTTAGTACATCGAGTTCTTATTAGGTAGCAAATATCTCCACTAAAAATAATAAATATAGGTCCACTTTTTCGGGTAGCCCCCATATAAGGGTACCCCCCAATTTTCGGTATTTTGGGGTTCTTGAACGCGTTTTTCAACCAAATTCTTTGTAATTTGGTTTTTTGTAGTCGTATATGGTAACAAACCTCCCTCCTAAAAATTACTAATATTCGCCTCCTTTTAGGGGTGGTCCCCTTATAACCACCTTTTTATACCCTTCACCGCACTGTGGTACAGGGTATTGTGTCGTTGTGCATATGTATGTAACAGGCAAAAATAATCGAGATAGACCCATGGTTCCTTTTGTGAATATGCATAGAATCACTTTTTGAGTCGATATATGCATGTCCGTCCGTCCATGTATTTTTGTTAACAAAGTACAGATCGCATTTATGACCCGATTTGTATGAAATTTGGCATAGTTTCGTCCGATTTCATGTAAATAGTGCACCAAACTCCCAATAGTGGTCCGACTAAAGCAATATTTTGCACAGAGTACTGAATTAGGTCCCGACTGATGTATGAGAAATTTTTTTGGAATCGGTTCAGATTTATATCTAAATATGCTATATATAGTTTCGTCCGATTTTATGTAAATGGAGCAACATACTGCCAATATTTATCCGATTGAGACAAAATTTTGCACCGCGAACTAAATTAGGTCATTGATGAATGCGAAGTTTTGTCGAAATCGGTTCAGATTTAGATATAGCTCCCATATATAGTTTCGTCCGATTTAAGGTAAATTGTGCACCAAACTCCCAATATAGGTCCGATTGAAGCAAAATTTTGCACAGAGTACTGAATTGGGTCCCGACTGATGTATGCTAAACATGTCCGTCTGTCTGTCTGTCTGTTGTAATCACTCTAGAGTCTAAACGAATTGAGATAGAGCGCCAAAATTTTGCATAGAGTCGTCTTTTGTCTGCAGGCAGGTCAAGTTCGAAGATGGGATATATCGGTTCACGTTTAGGCATATCTCCCATATAAGGGTACCCCCCAATTTTCGGTATTTTGGGGTTCTTGAGCGCGTTTTTCATTGGGTACTAAATGTCCCCACAAAAAATTATAAATATAGGTCCATTTTTTCGGGTAGCCCTTATATAAAGGTACCCCCAGTTTTCGGTATTTTGGGGTTCTTGGGCTCGTTTTATAACTGAATTCTCTGAAATTTTGTACATTCGGTTCTTATTGTGTACCAAATTATTCCACTAAAAATTATAAATATAGTTCCAGTTTTTCTGGTAGTCCCCATATAACGGTACTCCCAAATTTTTGGTATTTTGGGGGTTCTGATCGTATTTTTCGACCGAATTGACTTTAATTTAGTACATCGAGTTCTTAATAGGTAGCAAATATCTCCACTAAAAATAATAAATATAGGTCCACTTTTTCGGGTAGCCCCCATATAAGGGTATCCCCCAATTTTCGGTATTTTGGGGTTCTTGAACGCGTTTTTCAACCAAAATCTTTGTAATTTGGTTTTTTGTAGTCGTATATGGTAACAAACCTCCCTCCTAAAAATTACTAATATTCGCCTCCTTTTAGTGGTGGTCCCCTTATAACAACCTTTTGTACCCTTTACCGCACTGTGGTACAGGGTATTGTGTCGTTGTGCATATGTATGTAACAGGCAAAAATAATCGAGATAGACCCATGGTTCCTTTTGTGAATATGCATAGAATCACTTTTTGAGTCGATATATGCACGTCCGTCCATGTATTTTTGTTAACAAAGTACAGATCGCATTTATGACCCGATTTGTATGAAATTTGGCATAGTTTCGTCCGATTTCATGTAAATAGTGCACCAAACTCCCAATAGTGGTCCGACTAAAGCAATATTTTGCACAGAGTACTGAATTAGGTCCCGACTGATGTATGAGAAATTTTTTTGGAATCGGTTCAGATTTATATCTAAATATGCTATATATAGTTTCGTCCGATTTTATGTAAATGGAGCAACATACTGCCAATATTTATCCGATTGAGACAAAATTTTGCACCGCGAACTAAATTAGGTCATTGATGAATGCGAAGTTTTGTCGAAATCGGTTCAGATTTAGATATAGCTCCCATATATAGTTTCGTCCGATTTAAGGTAAATTGTGCACCAAACTCCCAATATTGGTCCGATTGAAGCAAAATTTTGCACAGAGTACTGAATTGGGTCCCGACTGATGTATGCGAAATGCCTATATCTACAGGATATTGTAGATATTAACATGTCTTGCATGTACCCATAGTGGTGAAGGGTATCATATAGTCGGCCCCGTCCGACTTTTGAACTTTCCTTACTGGTTTTAATGATGTGTTAAACAAGCGGAATAATACTGTGTTCGCTTTAACTGCAATTCCTTATACAAACAATTACGATTTAATAATCCTAACAATCGTCACATTTTGAAGGACCATTGACAACAAATTGGACGAACTTAAATATGTGATCAGTATGTATATGTGAACTGAATAACGTCAATACATACACATCATTCTGCAGTCTGTGCTAAATTTCAATTCATTGAGACGGAATTGTAAATCGATTAATGCATACTTGACACAACGATACGCGGTGATTATTTGATTGCAAATTAACAAGTCGTGTTAATTTGCGGGATCTATGTAAGCTTCTGCACCATTTTCACCAAATTATCAATTTTTTAAACTTGAGGAGTTTGGTGTACAATATGCCTACAATCGAACGAAAATATATATGGGTGCATTATCTTAATCTGAACATATTTCAACAAAACTTGGCACACGTAAGGCTATACTAACTTCAGTGCGTTGTACCAAATTATGTTTCAATCGGCCAAACTTTGACTCTTTCGTGCGCTATTAACCTTAAATGGGACGAAAATATATATGGGAGATTTTTCTAAATCTCGAAAGATTTCAAGAAAACTGGACACACGTTAGGCTATAATAGTTTGTACGTTGTGCAAAATTTTGTGTCAGTCGGACAAACGTGAAGTATTTTGTACATCGCTAACCTAAAATCGGACGAAAAAATATATGGGAGCTATATCGAACTATCAACCGATTTCAATTAAGCTTGACATACGTTTGTCTATACTAACATCTGTACCTTTTGCAAAATATTGTGCCAATCGGCCAAATTTTAAGTCTTTGGTGCAACATTTATATTAAATTGGGCGAAAAAATATATGAGCGCTATATCGTAATCTGAACCGATTTCTACGACACTTAACATACATTTCATTCTGGAAACAATTCAGTACGCTATGCAAGATTTCAAGCAAATCGAAAGAGATAAAAGGTCTTTGGTGCACTATTTACATAAAATTGATCGAAAATATATATTGGAGCTTCAATCTGAATCGATATCAATGAAACACATAACTCACATCCGTGTAGACTCTATGCAGTACGCGTTCCTAAATTTCGTGTAAATCAAAAAAGATATAGGGTCTTCGTTGCACCATTTACATAACATTGGACGAAAATATATTTTTTAAATCTAAATCACTTTTGTTAAATTTCAATAGAGTTCATCCTTGGGTCAAATAAGTTAGGTATACCAAAGTTCATCTCATTTGGATAATAAATGCGACGTGTACTTTGTTTATCATTATACATCACAAGACAGCGGAGTGACGGACATGAACAAATCGACTCACAATGTGATCCTATGCATATTCTCAAAAGGTCTGTCTATTGTCCACAGTGTGGTGTAGGGTATAAACAACAAAGTATAATTCAACTCTTGCGATATACAAGTGACGCTGCTAAGACAGGTATTGTAAGATACAATAACAGTCGTCGCAATCAGACAATGTATGTGTTCTTAGTGAACCATTTAGATTAAATCGAAAATTTATATATAAACTATATAAATCTGGTTCGATTTCAACGAAACTCACGTCATTGTATTGTATTTTATTTATTCATCTCTGTGAACACTTCTGCTTTCATTTTAGGAAATTTTTATGATTTTGAACGCGTTAATCTCATACTATGAATTACAACAAATTGGCATAATATAAATACATCGTTACAAAAATCAAACACACCTTTGTCAAATATGCATTTCCTACAGAACACGTGTGGCTCTGAAGCTGTTTAAATTAGCATTAACGACAACATATTTGCTCTCAACCCAAAAACTCACAGGTTGGCAAACAGACCATAGCTGTTATAATTTTGCCGTTTTATTCTCTGAATGATTTATGGCAACACTTTTGATTTATTGCAAAAATTTTTTTTTTATCTGAAATTAAAAAAGTGAACTGAAAACTATTAAAAACATAGTTATTTAAAAAAATGCCTTTGTTAAAAAAAAATCTGTGAAGAATTTTTTACTCACCAGGAATCCTCAAAATGTTTGTTCATGTTTTGTCATTGAAAACTGTATGCGCATATGAACCCAAAATGACAATTTAGGTAATAAACCGATAGTTACCTGTTTGCGTTGATACAATAAATGAAAATATAAATAAAAACACAAATGGTTAGAATTTTTTTTACCGAACGTAGATTTGGTTTTTATACCCTTCACCACACTGTGGTACAGGGTATTATGTCTTTGTGCATATGTTTGTAACAGGCAAAAGGAAACCAACAAAGTACAGGTCGCATTTATGATCCGAATGGGATGAAATTAGGCATAGGTCACTTATTCGGCCCAAGGACGAACCCTATTGAAATTTGGAAAAATCGGTTCAGATTTAGATATAGCTCCCATATATATTTACCCGATTTAATGTAAACGGTCGCTATATTTCTTTCGATTCGCACGAAATTTGGCGAAACGTATTGAATTCGAAAAAATCGGTCTAGATTTAGATATAGCTCCCATATATAGTTTCGTCCGATTTCATGTAAATGGTGCCCCAAAGTACCTATATATCTTTCGATTTGCACAAAATTTGGCATAACGTACTGAATTGAAAATCGGTCTAGATTTAGATATAGCTCCCATATATAGTTTCGTTCGATTTCATGTAAATGGTGCACCAAAGTCCCTATATATCCTTCGATTTGCACGAAATTTGTTATAATGTACTTAATTGAGCCTAGAGTGATGTCGGCCTTGTTTCGTGAAAATCGGTCCAGATATAGATATAGCTCCCATATATAGTTTCGTTCGATTTCATGTAAATGGTGCGCCAAAGTCCCTATATATCCTTCGATTTGCACGAAATTTGTTATAATGTACTTAATTGAGCCTAGAATGATGTCTGCCAAGTTTCATGAAAATAGGTCCTGATTTAGATATAGCTCCCATATATAGTTTCGTCCGATTTCATGTAAATGGTGCACCAATGTCGCTATATATCCTTCGATTTGCACGATATTTGGCATAACGTACTGAATTGAGCCTAGAGTGATGTCTGCCTTGTTTCGTGAAAATCGGTCCAGATTTAGATATCCCTTTCTCCCTTTTATTATAGATAGGAACAAAACGTTCTGAAATTAGTTTAACCTAACCTGTGACAGCTTTGTTTGAAATCGCTTAATATTTGGATAGAGCTTCCATTTATATTTTCGCCCGATTTCAAGTAAATTGGGCAACAAACTCCTCATGTTAGTCAGATTGACATCAAATTTTGAACAACGTACAAAATTGAGCATAGAATTACGTAGTTGCGTTTTCTAGAAGTACAGACATAGCCCAACGGATGACCTATTTATATTTTTTTGAAGTCGATTTACACACTTTATGGATAGATCTAGGTAGATTCACATTTAAATAAATATCGCATATTTTATTTCATCCAATTTCATGTTAATAGTCCTGTTTAATATACCCATAGTGGTGAAGGGTAACATATAGTCGACTCCGTCCGACTTTACTACTTTCCTTACTGGTTTTTATTGATAATTGTTCATGGAACAATGTATATTACCTTTGCTACAGGATGTAGAGGTGGATGCTTTTTGGTCGTGAACCAAAGAAAAAGCGTAATATAAAGCTAAAAAGTCACAAAGTGGTGCTTTGACAAAGTTACTCGTTAGATTTTGCCTTAAATACAAAATACTCAAAGACGTATATAAAGGTAGTGAACAAGACCTAACGATGGGGTACAATTTAAATTAATTACAATGGGATTATATTTCAAATTAATCAACCCATTTCAATACCAACTAGTGGCAATGTAATTCGACGTGTTACAAACGAAATGACTAATATAATATAGTAAATTTATTATCAAGCTTTAAAATTAAAAAAAACAAATCTCGATTTCAAAAAAATATCCCATGGTTTGTCATTTATTGTCATTTTGCAAAGTCATTAATGACGCCATAAGAAACTGTCTAATATTATATTACAATACATAATGTGTCAAATCTGACATCTATCCAAATAAGGAATGCTTGTAATTATCAAGTTATTCATCGTCATCTCTAGTCAGTAAGGCAATATTTTCATTGTGAATTTATAAATTCTATGAAAACGGAAAGTAACCTTACACAAGGAGACTACTTAAACTCTTGAAAACGTTTTAGGCGGAATATTTTCGACGTAGAAAAGTCTCAATTTATTTAACGCTACATATCCACATATTGCATAAAATGATGAAAGTATAACAGTATTTATTATTTAATTTTATATAATTCGTAAATGTGTTTATTATGACATATTATACATGTTATGACATTTATTTCAAATTCAATCGCACTTTCAAAATCGGTGTGCGAATCCATACTGAAAGTTCATTCATAAAAATCTTAGAAAACCACTCGAACAAATATATAATATATGTCTAACAAACAACAATCTGTTGTAGCTGTGTTGAGAGAATATGCGAAAAACTATATCTTTCTCTCTATTATCTACTAAATTTCACCTACTCTGTCTAAATTTCCCATTTGATATGTTACTGATGGTTGTATGTTCGTTTCTGCATTCATTAGTATGCCTTTAACAGTATGTGTTATGTTAGTTGCTATAAAAATGTTAATGGTGTTGTTACGTACATAAATTGTATCCGTACATAAATTGTAGACATTTTACAGTGACAACAGAATCTATAGAAAAATTAACTGCAAAAAAGTGTGATATAAAAGTTGGCCAATTTTTGTTTGCTGGAATGGAGCTTTGGAGCAATGACATATTCCGCACACAGTCAGACGGGGCCGAATCACCATTACTTTTGGCTAATTCTACTATGTTCATAAGATTCTTATAGAAAATAAATATGTCTTCCACACGATGGTTATTTGGTCACAACTTGCACAAAATATAGAAGAGCTACATCTACATTTTCGAAATTTTTAACGGCTTCGAATTTTCCAATCGAAAGGGCAGTAATTATGTATCCCAGGTTTTTAAAGTTTGAAGTAGCGCCAAATGAAGGTTCCACCCCATTTTCGGTGTATTGAATTTTTCAACTTAAGTGGCTGTTAGTTGGCATTCGGGGTTCTTGAAGTTTAATAAACATTTTTGCATACTAGTTTGATATGAGTCCACGTGTGAAACATAGTCCGTGTAAATCTCAAGAACTCTTGAAGATATAGACGATTTATTGTGTTAGCATCTAGTGACGGCAAGAGTGATTTTCAAACTCTAAACGCATTTTTCTCAAAACGAATGGCGGGCACTATAACTCAAAAACTAATAATCCAATCGGTTTCAAATTTTGACACGTTTCTCTGTGAGCGTGTAGCTCTCGTATGAACTAGGATAAAGCCAATCGGTGAAGATCTTCCTTATTTTTTAACTTAGTTTGTGGTAAAAAATAGGGGATTTTCCAAAAAAAAAATTTCAAAGTTCCGCCATTTTGTTAATTGTTGTGCGGAGTCAATAATCCTAGTTTATACGAGAGCCAGACATGTACTCTTTCTAACACCGTTGGAATTTTCGGATTCCGATGTTCCAGTGAGGAGTTATCATGCCCGCCATCGAAAATATGGACTTTTCTTTGAACACAAAAACAACAACAAAACAACAACAACAAATTTTGGTAAATCATTTTTCTTTCTTTTTAAATCTTCAAATATATATGTGCCAAGTTACAAACCTTAACAACCATTGGTATTCATTTACCAGCCCATTTAAAATCTTAAAAATAAAGAATCGTGAATGGGGGGGGGGGTTTCCTTAAGTGCTACTATTTATTGATAGGATTGATATAGGTATTATAGTAACCCCAATTACTGTTCGACTATATATAGCATTTCCACATTAAATGAAACCTTTTACAAATTAAATGAACCCTTTTCCAAATTAAATGAAACCTTTTCCAAATTAAATGAAACCTTTTCCAAATTAAATGAAACCTTTTCCAAATTAAATGAAACCTTTTCCAATTGAAATGAAACCTTTTACAAATAGAATGAAACCTTTTCCAATTGAAATGAAACCTTTTACAAATAGAATGAAACTTTTTCCAAATTAAATGAAACCTTTATTCTTATCTAAGGAAATATAATATTTGCAGTAATTTTAAACCAATATTTGAAAATTAAATCAAAGAATATTAACAAATATAGTTGTATACATAGCCATACAACTATATTTGTTAATATGCTTTGATTTAATTAACATAAATATTCTTTAATTCGGTGTGATTTCATTTAATATCTTTACTACATAAAACTAAATAAATAGTAATACAAACTGGGGTATTTCTTGACATTTTAATAAATAAATATTTAAGAACAAGAATTGAATACCCGGTCCTAAATGCGAAATACATATTTGACTTAATAAATTGTTGATGATAAGGTAACTGCTTATCTTAATGAAGGGGTTCCCGACTTGCAGCTTGTGGGATTTTCAAAACCATGTCCATAACGTAGTTAGAACAATCTTGCCGAGTAAGCTTTTGAATACTTCGCTCGATTACATCAACAATGTTATGTTCCATTGAAACGTCACACAGCTCAGCTCTTGCACATAATTTTATTTTTGAAAATGCATTTTCAATTGGATTTAGCATTGGAGAATAAAGCGGTAAGAATTTAAGGTTGCATCTTTTGGATTCGATCAAATTTTTTATGTCATGTCGCTTGTGTTTTTGAGCGTTATTTTCCAACTCTGGATTGATTTTCTCAAAAAAAATTTCTATAAATAATTTAAATCTGTCTGCATTGACACTGGAATTAGAAACGATTGTGTGATGTACAACTCCCGCGTTGTTTATTGCTGCAATTATAGTGACATGACGACCTCTGACCGTAGGCAACACAATGTATGTGAAGATTAAATCCACACTCATCAATGAATATTAATTTTTACCTTGTTGGGGTATCCATTTTGTAAAGTCTTGAGCATATTTTTGTCTCAAGCCAAATGTTCTGAAGTCATTCTTTCGTTCTATTTCAATAGAGGCCATCTTAAACGTAATTTTTAATTTCCGTAATCCATATTCTATGCAGCTTGTGGAAATATTTATATCATTTTCTCTCAACAGTTTAGTTTTTATGGCTTTGAGGGTAATTCCAGGTTGACTTTCTACATAGAACTCGATCAGACTTAAAACTTGTGGTGTCAACAACTTAATTCTACTTCCTCCACGTTTATTTTCCTTCAATGTTCCAAAATTTTGTTTGTATCTCCTTATAAATGTTTTTTCGGAATTTATTTTTATGCAGGTTAAATTTGCAGCCTCGGAAATGATTCTCCCCTCTTCATAGAATTTAAATAATAACAATTTCATGTCTTTTGTTATGTTGTTATACTGACCCAATTTGCTTCGGGGTCTTGTAGATGTAGCTTCGGTAGGTTCTGGAGCATTTCCACTCAGGTTCCCAATTATCAGAGCTTCCCGAGCTAAAATCAGGTTCACATTTATTTTAAACGTTGCTATTTTTAAATACTGTGTAAACTCTCGACAATGTGAAGTAATTACAAACAAAATTTTGGAACATTGAAGGAAAATAAACGTGGAGGAAATAGAATTAAGTTGTTGACACCACAAGTTTTAAGTCTGATCGAGTTCTATGTAGAAAGTCAACCTGGAATTACCCTCAAAGCCATAAAAACTAAACTGTTGAGAGAAAATGATATAAATATTTCCACAAGCTGCATAGAATATGGATTACGGAAATTAAAAATTACGTTTAAGATGGCCTCTATTGAAATAGAACGAAAGAATGACTTCAGAACATTAGGCTTGAGACAAAAATATGCTCAAGACTTTACAAAATGGATACCCCAACAAGGTAAAAATTAATATTCATTGATGAGTGTGGATTTAATCTTCACATACGAAGAACCCAAGCCCGTTCAAGACAAGGAACAAGAGCACACATTGTGTTGCCTACGGTCAGAGGTCGTCATGTCACTATAATTGCAGCAATAAACAACGCGGGAGTTGTACATCACACAATCGTTTCTAATTCCAGTGTCAATGCAGACAGATTTAAATTATTTTTAGAAATTTTTTTTGAGAAAATCAATCCAGAGTTGGAAAATAACGCTCAAAAACCCAAGCGACATGACATAAAAAATTTGATCGAATCCAAAAGATGCAACCTTAAATTCTTACCGCTTTATTCTCCAATGCTAAATCCAATTGAAAATGCATTTTCAAAAATAAAATTATGTGCAATAGCTGAGCTGTGTGACGTTTCAATGGAACATAACATTGTTGATGTAATCGAGCGAAGTATTCAAAAGCTTACTCGGCAAGATTGTTCTAACTACGTTATGGACATGGTTTTGAAAATCCCACAAGCTGCAAGTCGGGAACCCCTTCATTAAGATAAGCAGTTACCTTATCATCAACAATTTATTAAGTCAAATATGTATTTCGCATTTAGGACCGGGTATTCAATTCTTGTTCTTAAATATTTATTTATTAAAATGTCAAGAAATACCCCAGTTTGTACACTGCGTATCATAACTATAGACGCACCCTTAATTCAATTGGTAGAGTAACTTCTGGTATTGTGGACCATGCGTCAAATGTGGACCACCCCCCATATCTAAGAAAATGCTTGAAATATGCCAATGCCGCCTTGATAAATGTTTTCCTAATTAGTGAAAACAAACATCAAACTTGGTTTTTAATAAATAATTGCAATGTTGAAAATTTAGTAGGTGAAAATGTAGCTCTGATCTTAAAAGTGTGACTTGAAAATTTTTTAGCACAATAGTCGAACGATTTTGTAAAATAGTCCAACATTTTGTTTTTCTCGAATATAAAGAGGTTATGTGGTTTTCTTGTTTTCTTTAACAAAAATACACTTTTATCTGTAATTACTTTCGGTTATTTTTACATTTTTATTCATTTTTGAAGCCGATAATTATTTTTAAATAAAAATATTCAATGTCGGGTAATGTGGACCACTATAAAAAAGTGGGACATTTTCATGAGGACGAGTTCGAAACAAGGGCGCATTTAATATGCGAGGAGGTATTCTATCCTCTGAAAACTCGATATCCGAAATTATAGGTGCCTCGGTTGGATAATGCAGCAAGGACCTTCAAAATACCGCAAATGGGGTGGTACCCTTAAATGGGGGCTATTCCAAAACATAAACCCATTTATTTTTGCATTTATTGTTACCCAGGAGTGCAATAAATTGAAATTTATCACAACCAATCCACAACCTACCTTTAACTTACTGATCCTCATTACCCACACATACTGGTCCACATTACCCGCCAAGTTATTTTTATTCGCAGTTTAGAGCTTTTTGAAATATAATGCAATAACATTTTTATGGACAAATATATATAATTTTTGACCTGGAATATAATTAGCCAACAAATCTACCATGCTGTGAAAACAATTTGTTTTTATTTTTTACCGTTGTTACGCCCACAATATCAAAAAAAGAAAATGGTGGTCCACATTACCCGAAGTTACTCTATGTTAGTTGAGAAATAAAATGGACCCATTAAGTTATTGTTCACAATAAAACGATCAAAAACACATATTATTGAACAAAAATAATTAATTTATTCTTTATGGTTTCGCCGAATTCTGCACTTTCAAAATTGCTGGTGTTGCATAACTATAGACGCACTTTTACAAAATTAGAAACATTTATTTTTTAAAACTTAAATAAAATAAAATTACTTTTATAAATAATGGGTAGGACCTCCCTTATTTTGAATAAGTTCAAAAATTTTATCCATCACACTGTTGATCAAAATTATTCGCAAGTCTTCATCGATTGGCCGCCATTCATCGAAAATCACTTCTTGGAGGTAAAATACAGTTTGGTATTGGAGGTTTTCGGCATAGACACGATGAGTCAAGATTCCACACATGTTCTCGAGTCGGAAATTTTAATATTTTTCGATTTTAACCATACTTGAGTATGGCGACTTTTATGAACTGGTGCGTTGTCCTGCTAAAAAACGAGTCCTTGATTGTTGCTACTTTCCCAAAATGGCAATAATTTGTCTTCCAAGACTTGAAAGTACTCCATTGAATTCATTCGACAACATGGAAATGTCAAATAAAGGCTATAAAATGCTCCCAAGGCCATTAAGAAACCGCCACCGAAATATCGTATTAAGAAATAACGATATTTCGGTAATCGCCACCTTGGGAGCATTTTATAGCCACGGAATGCTTTATTTGACATTTCCATGTTGTCGGATGAATTCAATGGAATACGTTCAAGTCTTGGAAGACAAATTATTGCAATTTTGGGAAAGTAGCAACAATCAAGGACTCGTTTTTAGCAGGACAACGCACCAGTTCATAAAAGTCGCCATACTCAAGTATGGTTAAAATCGAAAAATATTAAAATTTCCGACCAGAATCCGATCGAGAACATGTGTGGAATCTTGACTCATCGTGTCTATGCCGAAAACCTCCAATACCAAACTGTATTTTACCTCCAAGAAGTGATTTTCGATGAATGGCGGTCAATCGATGAAGACTTGCGAATAATTTTGATCAACAGTGTAATGGATAAAATTTTTGAACTTATTCAAAATAAGGGAGGCCCTACCCATTATTTATAAAAGTTATTTTATTTTATTGAAGTTTAAAAAAAAATAATTTTTCTAATTTTGTAAAAGTGCGTCTATAGTAATGCAACACCAGCAATTTTGAAAGTGCAGAATTCGGCGAAACCATAAAGAATAAATTAATTATTTTTGTTGAATAATATGTGTTTTTGGTCGTTTTACTGTGAACAATAACTTAATGGGTCCATTTTATTTCTCAACTAACATACCAATTGAATTAAGGGTGCGTCTATAGTTATGATACGTAGTGTATTACTATTTATTTAGTTTTATGTAGTAAAGATATTAAATGAAATCACACCGAATTAAAGAATATTTATGTTAATTAGCAGCTGGTTAATGTATACGTCATTTGAAACAGCTTGACTTGCCTCAATCCTATTGAGACTAATCTATTTTCGACAATATTCACAGGTTTTGCATTAATCGTTCAAAGACCACTAAAATCCTTCATTCCCATTACCACCTACCTCTATGTATGTATTCTTATCTGATTTCCCATTATATGGCTGGGATCCCTTCACATTTTAATATTTTTACGAACTTAGATTTCATGTTGTTAACTGTACATACCTTGGTATTTTTGGGAAACCAATTTCAAGTCCCAAGATAGAATTTTGTGGCTATTGAGTAAGTAGTTTCCTCTATACATCCTCGAAATAATAGTTTTATTAATATCCGTTTGATCAACTAAACTTAATTTCTGAAGTAATGTACACAGTTTGTATTCAGGTCAGCTATGATGATAATCCACCGAAGATTTCAGATTATTATAAATTTTAATCCATCATCCTCAGTTCGCTTCTGGATATCTCCCAATTATTGCTGATGCATACTTTAATTGAATTCATGTTCTCAAATTGTGGTAGAATTATTAAAATCAAAAAAAGTTCAAAACATGAAATGTTTTTTTTTTTTTTATGTAAAAAATATTATGTCAACAATTTTTCATTTTACACAAATTTTATTCCAATGTGTATGAATATGACAATGAAGAGATGGAAAGCAGAAGACTTTAGCGGAATTACTGAACTGGTGCCTATTATAATTACTGATTATAATGTACTGATAATAGGACAAAAAATTATGAGTCTAAAATTTCTGATTGGACCAAATTTTACTTCCTGGTCATTTAAGATTGGATGTTTACTTATCTGAGTATCATACATACTTTTATGAACAAATTTATTCAAGCTATTCAGATATGTGCATGGAAAATTAATATCAGTTCAGAGGTATGATTACGGTTGATGCTATAACTCTTCGTCATCGTGGAATTTAGAAAGTTTATTTTGCGTATACTCTCATGGGATGGCAAGACTGACTGCGAAAATTCTCAGTAAAATCTGTTGAGCGGGTTTTGAATACTAAGATCTTTCAAAATATATTTTGCAACATTTTCGCAGATTTTTCTCAAAATGTTTTGTCATCAAAACTTTTCCACTTCAATTACAGACTATTAACAGAAACTTTAAGTCAAATCGGTCCAACCGTTTCTTTAAAATAAGTTTTGCAAGATTTCCGCGGATTTTTCTCAATTTTTTTTTATAAAAACCTTCCCACTGTAATTACCGACAACTGAAAGAAGTTTTGAGTCCAATCGGTCCAGCCGTTCTCAATTGATGCGTTAGTATACATTTTTCTTGCTCCATTTTTATACCCTTCATCACACTGTGGTACAGGGTATTATGTCTTTGTGCATATGTTTGTAACAGGCAAAAGGAAACGAGATAGACACATGGTTCCTTTTGAGAATATGCATAGAATCACTTTCTATGCATGTCCGTCCGTCCGTCCGTCTGCCCATGTATTTTTGTGAGCAAAGTACAGGTCGCATTTATGATCCGAATTGGATGAAATTTGGCACAGCTCATTTGTTTGGCCCAAGGACGAACCCTATTGAAATTGGAAAAAATCGGTTCAGATTTAGATATAGCTCCCATATATATATTTAACCGATTTAATGTAAACGGTCCCTATATATCTTTCGATTTGCACGAAATTTGGTACAGCATAATCATTTAGGTCTAGAATGATGTCTGCCAAGTTTCGTGAAAATCGGTCAAGATTTAGATATAGCTCCCATATATAGTTTCGTCCGATTTCATGTAAATGGTGCCCCAAAGTCCCTATATATCTTTCGATTTGCACGAAATTTGGCATAACGTATTGAATTAAGCCTAGAGTGATGTCTGCCAAGTTTCGAGAATATCGGCCCAGATTTAGATATAGCTCCCATATATAGTTTCGTCCGATTTCATGTAAATGGTGCCCCAAAGTCCTTATATATCTTTTGATTTGCACGAAATTTGGCATAACGTACTGAATTAAGCCTAGAATGATGTCTGCCAAGTTTCAAGAAAATCGGTCCAGATTTAGATATAGCTCCCATATATAGTTTCGTCCGATTTCATGTAAATGGTGCCCCAAAGTCTCTATATATCTTTCGATTTGCACGAAATTTGGCATAACGTACTGAATTAAGCCTAGAGTGATGTCTGCCAAGTTTCGAGAAAATCGGTTCTGATTTAGATATAGCTCCCATATATAGTTTCGTCCGATTTCACGTAAATGGTGCCCCAAAGTCCCTTTATGTCCTTCGATTTGCATGAAATTTGGCATAACGTACTGAATTGAGTCTAGAATGATGTCTGCCAAGTTTCGTGAAAATCGGTCTAGATTTAGATATAGCTCCCATATATAGTTTCGTCCGATTTCATGTAAATGGCGCACCAAAGTCCCTTTATGTCTTTCGATTTGCACGAAATTTGGCATAACATACTGAATTGAGACTAGAATGATGTCCGCCCAGTTTCGAGAAAATCGGTCCAGATTTAGATATAGCTTCCATATGTAGTTTCGTCCGATTTCATGTAAATGGTGCACCAAAGTCCCTATGTATCCTTCGATATGCACGAAATTTGGTATAACGTACTAAATTTAGCCTAGAGTGATGTCTGCCAAGTTTCGAGAAAATCGGTCCAGATTTCTTTATAGCTCCCACATATAGTTTCGTCCGATTTCATGTAAATGGTGCAACAAAGTCGCTATATATCTTTCGATTTGCACGACATTTGGCATAACGTACTGAATTGAGCTTAGAGTGATGTCTGCCTTGTTTCGTGAAAATCGGTACAGATTTAGATATAGCTCCCTTTTATTATAGATTAATTTTAAGTAATTGACGCACCAAGGAACCAATAGGCTGATAGGAACAAAAAGTAATGAAATTAGTATAACCTAACCTGTGACAAGTTTTTTTGAAATCGCTTAATATTTGGATAGAGCTTCCATATATATTTTCAACCGATTTCAAGTAAATTGGGCATCAAACTCCTCAAGTTAGTCAGATTGACATTAAATTTTGCACAACGTACAAAATTGAGCATTGAATTACGTAGTTGCGTTTTCTAGAAGTACAGACATATCCCAACGGATGACCTATTTATATTTGTTTGAATTCGATTTACATACTTTATGGATAGATCTAGGTAGATTCACATTTAGATAAATATCACATAATTTATTTCATCCAATTTCATTTAAATAGTCCTGTTTAATATACCCATAGTGGTGAAGGGTATCATATAGTCGGCCCCGTCCGACTTTACTACTTTCCTTACTGGTTTTAGTTTGTGGTTGTCTTGCTCTTACTGCGGTTCGCTATATTTAAAATCATGTATGAAGTGTAATATATAAAACTATAAAATGACGTTACAGTTCCTATATAAAAATTCCGTTGTCTGTGAAAACTCAATGAAAACTTCTTCATTTAGCTCGTTTATAAAGGTTCGTTCACACCTATTATTTTCTACATTTCATAATTTTTGTGTTTCAGCTAGATTATAAGACTAATTGCGTGTCGCTTCTCTCCATGACAGACCTCTCTTCGATCTCAATTAAGAATGTGTGTTTGTTAAAAACTATATGTTTATATCTTTCTGTGCGTCTTTAAAGCTTCCCACCTTTCTCTCACGACCCTTAGAGTTTTTTGTAAAGTTTTCATGATACTTTAGATCGTATACAAATGCTTTAGCTGAACTTTCATCACAGCTGAACTCTCACCTCAGTCAGCTCGTCGGCGTGTTTTTTCGTTGTTTCCTTCATTTAAGATATCTGTAAAGATTGGCCCTTCAGCTCATCTGCAAATGCTTTCAGTTTGACTCGAAAGAGTCTGTTAGACCTTAATAATAAAATAATTATTTTCATTCTAATTTTGTCTGATATTACTATTTACAGCCAACGTGGCGTATTATTACTAGAATGTGAATTAAAATAAATTATACGCTCCCCTATCCTCATTCGTCAAAAAAATGAACTATTACTAAAGTCTGCCGTTTGATACACCAATATCGTTTCATCGACAATTGGCTGTTTCGTAATTTGTCTTTGCACGTTTCATTTATTTCGACCTAGAAAGATCAGATTAAAATTGTAAGAATTGCTTTTAAGCTCAATATAGTCCATCGATTACTGTATTAGCTGTCCGCTTTGTCCTTTCAACGGAGGTTGTAACTACTCGTATGACGTTTTGATATAGTCCTCATATAGGAATATTGTTATGTAAAATATATTATATGTTTTAATGCCTTCAAGAAGGCGTTACGGAGGGAATAGATTTAGTTCTTGCCTGACCGCCAATATATATGTTATAATCACAGTGGCATCTAAAGATCAAGTTTTAGACATCTATCTATAAAACCTACATTTGTAGATTCATAGGTACATTTTTGATCACTTCTTCAAAAATGGTAAATTTAGTACTACGTCCTTAAACCTCCCCTTCTTGCCACAATTAGCTATTTGCATCAGTTTTGCAGAAATTGTGTTCATACCTTAAAGCTCCAGATTGTACCACTATTTGAATTTAAATAACTTGGAGACATCGTTCTTAGTAAGCGATATAAAGGGTGATTTTTTTGAGGTTAGGATTTTCATGCATTAGTATTTGACAGATCACGTGGGATTTCAGAGAAAGATGCTCAGTATGCTTTGACATTTCATCATGAATAGACTTACTAACGAGCAACGCTTGCAAATCATTGAATTGTATTACCAAAATCAGTGTTCGATTCGAAATGTGTTTCGCGCTTTACGTCCGATTTATGGTCTACATAATCGACCAAGTGAGCAAACAATTAATGCGATTGGGACCAAGTTTCGCACTCAGTTTTCTTTATTGGACATTAAACCAACCACACGAATGCGTACAGAAGAGAATATTGCGTCTGTTTCTGAGAGTGTTGCTGAAGACCGTGAAATGTCGATTCGTCGCCGTTCGCAGCAATTGGGTTTGTGTTATTCGACCACATGGAAGATTTTACGCAAAGATCTTGGTGTAAAACCGTATAAAATACAGCTCGTGCAAGAACTGAAGCCGAACGATCTGCCACAACGTCGAATTTTCAGTGAATGGGCCCTAGAAAAGTTGGCAGAAAATCCGCTTTTTTATCGACAAATTTTGTTCAGCGGTGAGGCTCATTTCTGGTTGAATGGCTACGTAAATAAGCAAAATTGCCGCATTTGGAGTGAAGAGCAACCAGAAGCCGTTCAAGAACTGCCCATGCATCCCGAAAAATGCACTGTTTGGTGTGGTTTGTACGCTGGTGGAATCATTGGACCGTATTTTTTCAAAGATGCTGTTGGACGCAACGTTACGGTGAATGGCGATCGCGATCGTTCGATGCTAACAAACTTTTTGTTGCCAAAAAGTGAAGAACTGAACTTGGTTGACATGTGGTTTCAACAAGATGGCGCTACATGCCACACAGCTCGCGATTCTATGGCCATTTTGAGGGAAAACTTCGGAGAACAATTCATCTCAAGAAATGGACCGGTAAGTTGTCCACCAAGATCATGCGATTTGACGCCTTTAGACTTTTTTTTGTGGGGCTACGTCAAGTCTAAAGTCTACAGAAATAAGCCAGCAACTATTCCAGCTTTGGAAGACAACATTTCCGAAGAAATTCGGGCTATTCCACCTAAGACGCAGCCGCCGTCAACATTTAAATGAAATTATCTTCAAAAAGTAAATGTCATGGACCAATCTAACGTTTCAAATAAAGAACCGATGAGATTTTGCAAATTTTATGCGTTTTTTTTTAAAAAAAAGTTATCAAGCTCTTAACAAATCACTCTTTATAAGTCGAAGCTTTATTTACCCTATGCTAACTTTGTGGAACGTCGATAATAGACACTTTGAATAATTTATTGTTAAGAATAATTCTCCCGATTTAACCACTCTTAATTTGTTTTCATTATGTTCCTTCTATGTACAACCCCCTCCCGCTACGACATTTAAAGCAAGATACAACACTATTGTTATTAGAAAAAAAAACAGTAAGGAAAGTTCAAAAGTCGGACGGGCCGACTATATGATACCCTTCACCACGTTGGGTGCATACAAAAGATGTTAATATCTACAATATCCTGTAGGACTATTGAGATGGAATCGGGCGAAATTAAATGTGCTATCTAGATAGATATTTGAACCAATTTAAAAAAAAAAACTCCATACACATACCATTCTGAAATCAATGAAAAATTGCTTGTCAAAAGGGCAGACATGGATTCTTTGGTGTACCATTTGTATGAAATCGAGAAAAATAATGTAAGGGAGATCTATATAAACATATGGACCTAATTGAGCATACACCATTTGTTTTTGTTATCACTCTAAATTCAATTTAATACCCTCTGCCAAATTTCGTGAAAAACGAACACACATACGGCCTTCGGTGCAATATTTATATAAAATCGAACGCAAATATATATAAGATCTATATCAAAATCTGAACCGATTTCAAAAAACCTTATCACACATCATTTTTTCCTCAATTGCATTCGCCATGGAAAATTTTGTCCCAATCGGACAAATATTTGGAGTTTGGTGCCTTGTTCACATAAAATCGGATAAAACTATATATGGGAACTATATCTAAATCTGAACCGATTTTAACAAAACTTCGCAGATATCAGTCTGCACTTAATTCAGTACTTTGTGCAAAACTTGGTCTCAATCGGACAAATATTGGCACCTTGGTGCATCATTCACAAAAAATGGGACGAAACTATATATGGGAGCTATATCTAAATCTAAACTGATTTTAACAAAACTTCGCAGATATCAGTCTGGATAAATATTGGGTGTTTGGTGTATCATTCACAAAAAATCGGATCGTGAATCTATGCATATTCTCAAAAGGAACCATGGGTCTATCTCGATTCCTTTTGCCTGTTACAAACATATGCACAAAGACATAATACCCTGTACCACAGTGTGGTGAAGGGTATAACAAAACATATATTGGGTAATTTTCCAGGAATCAAAAATTCCACTTTGTAATAATATGTCAAAAATGATAACTGTAAAGAGCCCACAATTTTGCTCATAACATATCACTCACACTCTCTCCCTATCTTTTAATATTTGTTATTTATTCAATAACGTATTCATCTAGTAAAAAATATGCACATGAAACTACATACCCTAATACCTCTTACCTCTGGTATCTGTAGGACACAAAGTGACGCATAAAATTTCTCGATCTTTTGTTAAGATATCATAACAACCAAACAAAAAAATCTATGACGACGTAAATGAGTTATTACGTCGTAGGTGTCAGCCTTAAATATTTTTCATACTTTATATTAAATTTGTTGAAACCTAAATAGAAGTCGCAATATTCAACATAGAGGTCTTACTAGCACTCCTAGGATGTTTGATATTGCAAATGGCATATATCTGGCTTAGCACCCATGTAACGGTACACATATTCGATACTTTGGCAATTTGGGACAAGTTTTTCAAACTAATTCGCTGTAATTTAGTATATTGGGTTCTCATTGTAATCCACTTGTCCGTACTAAAAATTATTAATATTGACCCATGTTTCAGTGTAGTCCGCATATAACGGTACCCCCAATATTAGGTATTTTGGGGATTTGTTATGGTGGATGGAATAAAAAATTCGGCTCGGCCGAACTTGACATTGTTTTTACTTGTTAATATGTTATGGTTTTTCTTATTTGAATTTAAAAAAAGAAACATAATAATAGGCTTATTTGCCTATCAAAAATAAAATAGAAATTTGTCCTTGAACATTTTTTCACAACTGCTTAAAAGCAATCATTATTTACTGATGCAAAATTTCATTTTTGTTTATTGTATTGTAATATTAAGTAATTTTCCACGAATCAAATATTACACTTTGGAAAAATCTTTCAGATATGCCCTAACATATCACTCACACTCTGCCTTTGTTGTCTGGTCTTTTTTAATGCTTGTTATTTATTCCATAACATATTTTTCTAGTAAAAAAAATATGTAAATGAAATGCTAAAAACATAAGGGTCTACCCTAATTCCTCTTGCCGGTGGTAGCTTTTTATGTGACACATAAAATGCTAGTAGTTGCTAATTGGGAATCGTTGCGTCACAAGATTCTGGTGGAATTTTACCAAATTGAAATTAATTTGTCAAACAAGGTAAAGGATGTCATGCCTTTTGATTAGGTCTTATACAATTCAGTGAGAAGACTTGATTATTTATTGTAATGTATTCTAATATATATTTTTAATAAATACGGTTAAGAATTTAAGAACGGATAAAAAATTTCATACAAGGAAACAGCATTTTACTATTGAGTGTTTGTTAAAAAATTGGTACATCTAAGCGTTCAGCTTAAAGATTCTAATTTAAGAACCATATTATCTTACCATTTTTACTTCGATTGAATTGAAGTGGACCATTCGAATAGAAAGTATATAATCTTATTCAAAATACAAGTATATGTCAATTTAGTCATGACTTGTCTGTTGAAATCGTGACAGAGATATTTATATTTAAAATAGAACACTAAAGTTCTGCACACACACATTGCAACTACCCCTAATATGGTTGGTACTGAGAACGGGATATATCAATACACGTTTTGGTATAGCCCCATAAAACGATAAAAGTTTTAAACACATTTTCTGACCGATGTGGTAGTAATTTTATTTGGGTTGTCAGAGGGTACAAAACTTCTCCGCAAAAAATAGTAGGTCTATATGATGACGATTTACTGTTTCTACTTTTTTTTAATGTTAACCTTAACAATAATCGTAAACGCTTACTCATATAAACAACATCATCAATATAAACAGTCCTACATTTCTACGTGCCTTGGTTTATCAAAAATGATGACAATTTTTTTTTTACAAAAGCTTCGGTTTTGTATTACACCTTGTACTTTCTTTCAACATTACGTATTAAAGCTGTTATACGACCTTGATTAAGAGTAGAAGTAAAAATAAATTAATTAATAAGGATGTAAATGTAATATTTCATCCGATTATTGCAAATGTAATAAAAACTCTAATGAAGTGCATAAGATCGAATACAATATATCTTCTCCTTTGCAAATTAAATAGTTTTGTGTGTTGAGTGTCACATGAATTCCTATTTGTACCTACCCACAAGTTCGGTCATATCGAACATTTTCTACCCTCAACGATGCGTAGTGCATGTAATCTTACTTCAATATGGGGAATATGTTATTGTAAATTGTTGTTATGCTATGAGAAAATGGAATACGAAATTACAAACACTCAGTTTTGAAAATCGGCCAAGGAAATTCAACATGCCAAATATTCAATTGAGACCTTTGTATGAGAAAATTTTAATTTCACCACCATGTGGTACACGGTATTATGTCTTTGTGCATATGTTTGTATCAGACAAAAGGAATCGAGATAGACCCATGGGTCCATTTAAGAATATGCATAGAATCACTTTCTGATTTATGCATGTCCATCCGTCTTTTGATGTTAAATTGTAAATACAGTACAATTCAATTAACTACGGTTACACGGAATAAGATAATATATAGTTAGGGTTTCGACAATGTAGGATATTGAGAAAATTAAACATAATGTGATTTCATTCCATTTAAATTAATTTTCAATGCTTATATTAATTTCACTAAAAGAAAACGTCAAAATTCACATTCCCAGAAAATAAGTGTACATCTGCAGTATGAAAATTTAAAACCATTTTAAAGGAACGCTCCATTCTTAATTTGAAACTAATAAGGAATGTAGTAAAGTTGGACTGGGCCGACTATATGATACCCTTCACCATTTTGAGTATATTGTACATATGTATGTATCCTTACAATTGCGTGTCAAAATTGATACACGCTATTCGGTACGCCGCATTTTTAACCAGTAAGGAAAGTAGTAAAGTCGGACTGGGCCGACTATATGATACCCTTCACCACTTGCATATATTTTACATATGTATCCAGACGACGCGTTTTGTTATAAATCTATATCTGAACCGATTTCAGGGAAACTTGCCAAAGACTAATTTATATAACTACGTTGTGTCAATCGGCCTAGCTATGGATCTTTTCACGAAGCTTAGAAACATCATTCTAGACTTAATTAATACCCTATACCAAAATTCGTGCAAATCGAAAGATATATAGCGTCTTTGGTGCACCAATTACCTTAAATCAGATGAAACCAGTAAGGAAAGTAGTAAAGTCGGTCGGGGCCGACTATATGATACCCTTCACCACTTTGGGTATATTCATCAGATGGAATCCTAACAGACGTCGCATTTTTGAAGGACCATTAACATGAAATTAAACATGTCATTCTGCAACATATACTAAATTTTGGTCAGATATAGTGTTGCTTCGTACAACGGGACAAAATTATGTAAATAATTTTAAATCAAAATAATGAAATCTAAACCGATTTCATCGAAACTTGTCACATGTTAGGTTACACTTATTTCAATATGTTTTTTGCATTCGGCCACATCTTGAGTTCTTCATTTACTTATAAATCCACATTTCGTGCAAATCGAAGGATATATAGGCACCGATTTTCACGAAATTTAACACACATCATTCTGCACTTAATTCAGTAACCTAAGCCAAATTTCGTGCAAATCGAAAGATATATTGGGACTTTGGTGCACCATTTACATAAAATCGGGCAAAACTATATATGGGAGTTATATCTAAATCTGAACCTATTTTCTCGAAACTTGGCACACATCATTCTAGACCTAATTCAATACTCTTTGATGCACCATTTACCTTAAATCGGAAGAAACTATATATGGGAGCTATATCTAAATCTGAACCGATTTATTCGAAACTTGGCAAACATCATTCTGGACCTAATTCAGTAATCTATGCCAAATTTCGTGCAAATCGAAATATATATAGGGACTTTGGTGCCCCATATACCTTAAATCGGACGAAAATATATATTGGAGATATATCTAAATCTGAACCGATTCTTCCCAATTTCAATAGGGTTCGTCCTTGGGCCAAATAAGTGACTTGTGCCAAATTTCATCCAAATCGGATCATAAATGCGACCTGTACTTTGTTTACAATTTAACATCTACAGACGGACGGACGGACATGCATAAATCGACTTAAAAAGTGATTCTATTCATATTCTCAAAATGAACCATGTGTCTATCTCGTTTCTTTTTGCCTGTTACAAACATATGCACAAAGACATAATATCCTGTACCACAGTGTGGTGAAGGGTATAAATACATATGGCAGCTATATCTTAATCTGAACCGATTTTCTCGAAACTTGGCAGACAACATTCTCCATCTTATACTCTGTGCCAAATTTCGTGCACATCAAAAGATTTCCAGGGACTTTAGTGGACTATTTACCTAAAATCGGCCGAAGCTATATATGGGTGCTATATCTAAATCTGAACCGACTTTCACGAAAATTTGCACATATCATTTTATACTTAGTACGCAGTGTCAAATTTCGTGCAAATCGAAAGATATATAGGTACTTTGGTGCAATATTTACCTTAAATCGGACGAAGATATATATGGAAGCTATATCTAAATCTGAACCGATTTTCACGAAACTTGGCAAACATCATTCTAGACCTTATTCATTACTCTGTGCCAAATTTCGTGCAAGTTAAACGATTTCCAAGGACTTCAGAGGACTATTTACCTAAAATCGGGCGAAGCTATATATGGGAGATATATCTAAATCTGAACCGATTTTCTCAAAACTTTTCACACATTATTCTAGACTTAATTCAGTACACTATGCCAAAATTCGTGCAAATCGAAAGATTTCCAGGGACTTTAGTGGACTATTTACCTAAAATCGGGCGAAGCTATATATGGGAGCTATATCTAAATCTGAACCGATTTTCACGAAACTTAGCACATATCATTCTAGACTTAATTTAGTACGTTGTGCCAAATTTCGTGCAAATCGAAAGATATATAGGTACTTTGGTGCACCATTTACCTTAAATCGGACGAAGATATATATGGGAGCTATGTCTAAATCTGAACCGATTTTTCCCAATTTTAATAGGGTTCGTCCTTGGGCCAAACAAATGAGCTGTGCTAAATTTCATCCAATTCAGATCATAAATGTAGCCTGTACTTTGTTTACAATTTAACATGGACAGACAGACGGACGGACGGAGGGACATGCATATATCGACTTAGAAAGTGATTCTATGCATATTCTCAAAAGGAACCATGGGTCTATCTCGGTTATTCTTGCCTGTTACAAACATATGCACAAAGACATAATACCCTGTACCGCAGTGTGGTGAAGGGTATAAAAATGGTATAAAACGCAATAAAAATCTGAACCGATTTTCACGAAATTCAAAACACATCGTTCTAGGCTTAATTCAGTACGCTATGCAAATTTAACACACATCGTTTTAAGCGGTGTACACACTATCATTTTTGAATGACGCTCTTTCTGAAATATCGGTTTGCTTGCCAGTGTGGCCGTTAATTTCTCTCAGTCATCAGGCAACCACAAAAATTTTTATGGTTGCGTGACAGTCAGATGTTGGATGTTTGTTGGTTCGATAATATGAACATAAAAAACGGCAGACAGACAATCAATTTCAGTAAAACCATGGACTCCGAAAATGAATTTTTAAAAGAATTCCTATGTTGCTATGAAATGCAACGGTGTCTCTGGGACATTACCAGCCCTGAGTACATGTTACGCGACATTAAAATTAAAACAAAATGAACAAGTGAAAAAGCGTCAAGTTCAGCCGGGCCGAACTTTGGATACCCTCCACCATAGAAATACTGAAACCATTTTGAAATGAAAATATAGGGAACATACAAATAACTACAATTCTACCAATCGATTGTAGTAAACCAAATAGAAATTTCAGCAATTTCAATGGGGATTTTCCCTAAAATTTAAAAACCCAAAAAATATTGACATAGTAGGGTGAAACGTGTGTATAAAATCCTGAAAATAACCCAATTTATATGAGGCATACTAAAGCGGGACTAATATTGACAACATTGTGTAGGAATTAGCGAATACTTGGTGTGTTCATTATATAAGAGGTTATACCAAATTAAGGGACGATATCTCAAGTTCCAAGCTAAAAATTTAGTTTTGAATCCCAATAGCGTGCATCACGCTAAATATTAAATATGTAGGATGTTTTATATAGGAACTGGGCATAAATGCGGGTCGATATATTTCATTCTCAAACCTCACGTTCTAGTTTTTATGTCGATATCGTCCGATAGAAAAATTATTACAACATATGGCTAAATCGACCAAATTTCAGGGAATTCGGTTGAAAAACGCACTCAAGAACATCAAAATACCGAAAATTGGGGGGGTACCCTTATATGGGGGCGATCAGAAAAAGTGGACCGATGTTTATAATTTTTCGTGTAAATATTTGACACTAAATAAGAATCTACTGTACCAAATTTCAGCGAATTTGGTTGAATAACGCGCTCAAGATCCTCAAAATACCTTTTAATTGGGGGATACCCTTATATGGGGGCTATCCGAAAAAATTAACCTATATTTATAATTTTTGGTGGGGAGATTTGCTATATAATAATAACTCAAAGTACCAAATTTCAGCGAATTCGGTTGAAAAACGAGATCAAGAACCTCAAAATACCGAAAATTGGCGGGTACCCTTATATGGGAGCTATGCCTAAACGTGGACCGATATATCCCATCTTCGAAATTGACCTGCCTGCAAACAAAAGACGGCTCTATGCAAAATTTTGGCGATGTATCTCAATTCGTTTAGACACTAGATTGATTACAACAAACAGACGAAGAGATGGACAGACGGACATGCTTAAATCGTCATAGAATTTTACGCTGATCAAGAATATATATACTTTATAGGGTCGAAAATGATTATTTCGATGAGTTACAAACGGAAAAACAAAATTAATATACTCTCCATACTATGGTGGAGGGTATAAAAACAAAATAAACATTATACAGAAGGGAACTCAATAAATAAAGCAGTCTCAAACATCTGGACATTCTGAAACAGTTTTTAAGGTCCATAGGCTCAGAGTCTCGAATTTCTTTTAAAATATTCACATGTGAATGTTGTTTTCGCGAGGCTATCCATTTCTTCGCCCATTTCGTTCTTTTAATAACTTTCTTTTCTCCATCTTACAACGCAATTATTAAAAATGCACACCCAATTTTTTTGTCATCCATTTTTATTAATATATTTCTTTTTTACGGTGTCTTATTAGCACAATTTATAAATTTGAATGTCGGTTTGAAAAAAGCCATGAATGATAATATGGCCGCAACAAACAACACAACAAAACTGTAACAACCGATAAGTCACTCAAAAATGATAGTGTGTACACCGCTTTAGACTTAATTCAGTACGCTATGTCTAATTTCGTGCAAATCGAAGGATATGTAGGGACTTTGGTGAACTATTTACTTAAAATAGAACGAAAATATATATGGGAGCTATATCTAAATCTGTAGGCCTATTCTGTAACTTTTTAACAATATTCGATATTGTTTATTTTACAACAATTTTATTTATTTTATTGCTTTTACAATAACAAAAGAAATTTAAACAATATCGAATGTTGTTAAAAGTTACAGAATTGGCCTACTGAACCGTATTTTCCCAATTTCAATAGGGTTTGTCCTTGGGCCAAACAAATGAGCTGTGCCAAATTTCATAAATGCGACCTGTACTTTGTTTACAATTTAACATGGACAGACGGACGGACGGGCATGCATAAATCGACTTAAAAAGTGATTCTATGCATATTCTCAAAAGGAACCATGTGTCTATCTCGTTTCCTTTTGCCTGTTACAAACATATGCACAAATGCATAATACCCTGCACTACAGAGTGGTGAAGTGTATAAAAATTAAATATAGATCCAGGACTTGCTTAGTTCCTGCCGTAATTTTCTCACAGCATAAACAATCTTCTTCCAAACCAAATTCATACTTTAGTATTACTTTACATTCAACATTTATTTTCTATTTCTAGTCCCCATTTTTGTAGCGTTCTCGAATAAAATATAAAATTTCTCTAGTTCTCTAGTTGTTATTGATTTCCTGTAGTTTAATTGGATATTCGATACCAAGCAAAGGATGATTGTGTGTTTTCTTCCCGATTGAAACGTATTCTTTACTCTAGGCTAACAGTATTATTAAGCCCAAAGTATATCTTTAATAGATGAATGTTGAAGTGTCTTTACATCTGTATAAATTGGACAGGACAAATTATATTAAACAAAAACCATGAAAATATTTACCATCCCCGTCTCTTTGGGCATTTCTATGAAAACTGACACAAAGTCAAAGTTTCCATTAAAATCAAATGCCATTGGCTTTAAAAAATATTACGAAATGATGCGTAAAAAACACCAGGGATAAGAATGTTTTTAAAAGAAAATACAAAAGGTGTTCAAAAAGATATTAATGGTGATAGTAGCACCAACCATAGTTTTGCTCAGTTATAAGAAGTATACCTTAGTTGGTAATGCTCTAAATATGAAATGGGTGATGAGAAGTGCAAGTATCACAAATACATAAATCTAGTTTGACTCTTCCAATGCACACTAATGATTTCGATGGAAATCAGGCCTATTCTTAAATGAATTGAATACTATTCCAAAATAAATTTAAATTGAGTTTTCTGAGCTCCATGGGAGTGTTTTCTTAAGCCAATGTTGTGATCCAAAAATATAAATATATATATATTTTTTTATTTTTATACCCTACACAACTATGTTGTCAGGGTATTATAGCTTTGTGTTATACCCTACACAACTATGTTGTCAGGGTATTATAGCTTTGTGCAGCCCCAAATGTTTGTAACGCCGCGAAATATTGGTCCTAGACCCACCTTTAAGTATACCGATCGTCATATCTCGACTAGCTGAGTCGATCTAGACATGTGTGTCCGTCCGTCCGTCCGTCTGTCCATTATAATTTGTAAACACGATACAGGCCACAGTTATGGACCAATCTTCACGAAATTTTGCATGTAGGATGGGTTCTGGCCAATGAAGACCCCTATTGTTTTTGGAAAAGATTGGTTAATATTTAGGGGATGAAATGGACCAAATACTAAATTTTTGTCGGTTTTTCTGGTCGTCCAGAGGCCGCAATTATGGCCCAAACACCGCGAATTTTTGCATGGAGAAGGGGATCGGGTCAGAGAATAAGCATGCATGTTTTGATAAAGATCGGTCAATATTTAGCGGGTCAAATGGACCCTGACTTTTGTGTGAAAAATGACAAAATTTGGTCGGCCCCGTCCGACTATACTGCTCCGCTCACTGGTTTAACTTGGACGTTTCAGACATAACCTTAGTTTTAAATTGAATGTGTATCCTTGCAAGAAAAAATGAGCAATTGTTTGTTTGTAATGCAACACCGAACGAAGTTGTTAAACTATGGCAGCAAAATGTGTTGACATTTCAATGCATTCAAATGTTGCAATGATACCTTGAATAACTGGTCAGAACATGTAGACATTATTGTTGTCGTTCTATTATTCACATTGTCTATTCTCGATAAAGTTCTATTTGTTCAAAGGTCAATGGAAGTGTCGCAGCATTTTGTTAACGCAAATGAAAATATTTATTCTGACAAATATATTCAGTAAATATAATGTATACACTTGTGTGCGTGGTATATATGAGATAGAAGATAAATTATAAAATGACTCAGTGCATTCACGGTGGAAGACACGACATATTTTAACACTAGATTACAGATTGAGCCAATTTGATTTATTTAAAATTTGATAACTAAATATATTTAAAAATTTAATATCAATTAAAAAATCATTCATTGGTTTTTAGCTAAATAAGTCTATTCATGATGAAATGTCAAAGCATACTGAGCATCTTTCTCTTTGACACCATGTCTGAAATCCCACGTGATCTGTCAAATACTAATGCATGAAAATCCTAACCTCAAAAAAATCACCCTTTACTAACCTAATATTATTATATATTTAGATTGCCTATTGCTTTCAGTGATCATACCACTATGTCTAAGGGAACTGCTTTCTCATATCGTTAGGAACCACACGAAATTGAATCTATATCTAAATCTGAACCGATTTCAATGAAACTTAACACACGCCAATACGGTCTCAATTTTACACCCTATGCACAATTTTGTGTAAATCAAAAGAAATATAGATGCTTTGGTGCACTATTTACATAAAACAGGACGAACAAATATATATCTAAATCTAAACCGATTTTCACGAAATTTAAGGCCCGTCAATGTGGTCTAGTGTTCCAAATTTCATCTTAATCTAACAAACATTGAGAGTTTGCTGCACCTTTATATAAAATCGGGGCTATATTTTGTGCACGATCCACAACTTCGTGTAAATCGAAAGATATATAGAGGCATTTACATAAAATCGGTCGAAAATATATATATATTGGAGATATATCTAAATCAGAATCAATTTCAACGACAGTTCATGTTTTCGGCCATCGCAGAAACATTGGGAGTATGGTGTACCATTTACATAAAATCGAAGGAAAATATACACGTGAGCTACGTCTAAATCTGAATCAAATTTCTCCAATTTCAAGACGGTCCGTCCTTGGGCCAAACAAGTGGGCTGTGCCAAGTTTCATCTCATTCGGAGCATAAATGCGATCTGTCCTTTGTTTACAATTTCACATGGACGGACGGACATGCTTAAATCCTTAAATAAAACCATGAGTCTATCTCGTTTCATTTTGCCTGTTACAAACATATGCACAAAGACACAATACCCTGTACCAAAGGGCGGTGAAGTGTAAAAAAACCGCGTGTTATTGATGAAAAAATATGCAGTGCAATGACTTTTGCACTGGCGACAGGTTCGGAGGGTATTTTTTTTTATATTCCTAAACAAAACATTTATTTATTAACTTAATTAATGTTTTTCCTGTACAACAAGACAAAAGTCTTATAAGTGGCAGTACATGATTATATATATAATCACATGTCCATAATTTTTTAATAATAAGTATCTTAGATATTATAAAAGTGGTAAGAATGGAAAAAGGATACATTATGGAAAAGGATACATTATGGAAAAGGATACATTATGGAAAAGGATACATTATGGAAAAGGATACATTATGGAAAAGATTAATTGAGTTGAGATAATTTAAAAAAAAAATACAATAAAAAATAAAAAAATGATTACAATTGAGTTGTAGATAACGTTTTAAAAAAAATTGAACTACTTATATATAATTGCAAATGTAATTCTTCAGAAACAGGTACGACGAAAAGGTATAATTTTTGGTTTTTCTTGCAAATGTAATTTTCGAACAGGTACGTTGGTTTTTGTTTGAGATAGTTCTATGAAGGAGTTGTAGAGATTTGATTTTAAGAAGTGAGTCGAAATTTACTCCATACAGGGATTTAGAATACTGTGAGACATTTTGTCTCTTACTTAGGCCATACACGTATCGTGTTATGCTATTAAATGCGACATTTAATTTATGACGACAGAGGGAATCACAATTGGCAAACAGCTCACAACCATACAATAAGCTTGGAACTAGGAAAGTTTTGGCCAGCAGACAGCGAATATTTGGAGGTGTGTATGAATATGTTAGCCACAGAGCCCTTAATTTTGAGTAGGTTTGTCCTACGATAGCAGTGATATGGTTGTTCCAGCTTAATGATTTGTTGAAAATTACTCCAAGATTTTTGGCGCTGGATACCAGCTCGATTTTTTCATTGTTGACAAGAATGTCAGTATGCTGCAATGACATTTTTCTGTTTTTGTGAATGATCAAGCATTTTGATTTAAGCGGATTCAATAATAGGCCATTAGCTTTAGCCCACTCGCATAATCTAGAGAGATCCTGATTAAGAATTTCTACACACTGACTTATATTGTTTAGGGAGCTACTCAAAAATACTTGCACATCATCTGCGTACATGTGTGCTTGACTATGGTGAAGTTGATCAGGAAGATCGTTCGCATATAAGGAGAAGAGGAGTGGACCTATGATGGATCCTTGGGGGACTCCTTTTTTACAGCCATAGGTTTAGAGATCAAGGTTCCAGTGTAAACTGACTGAGATCTATTTGAGAGATAGGACGAAATTAGTTTTGTAGAAGTTGTGAAAAAATTAAAAAAACGACGAAGTTTAAAACACAAGTTTTGATGGTCGACGGTATCAAATGCTTTTGAGTGATCAAGCAGAACAAGAAAACATATCTTATTTTCGTCAATCTCGAACCTTATAGACTCTGAAACTTCTATAAGAGCAGTGGTGCAGCTGTGCCCCGCACGAAAACCAGATTGAACATTACTGAGCAGTGAGTTTCTTTGAAGATACTCGGACATTTGTTCCTGCACCATTTTTTCGAATATTTTTGAAAGGAAGCACAGAATTGCAATTGGGCGAAATTCCGAATTTGATTTTGGTATAGCTATGATTTTTGCATGCTTCCAACGACTAGGAAATGTGCTGGAAGTGAGTATGGAATTAAAGAGATATGTTATGTATGGCAGTACAGAGGGGAGTAGTATTCGTACAAACTTAGGGTCAATTCCGTCAGGACCAATGGCGTTAGAAGTAACTTCTTTAAAGCATTTAAGAACTTCATTGTTTGAAACACCGTGAAATTCAAAATTCCCATCACTAGATAGATCATTTAATGTCCCTGAGTTAAAACCATAGTAAGACGGGTCAGTGTCTAGAGAAGGTACGTTAATAAACCTTTCATTGAGTTCGTCCACATCACCATGATACGTTTCGCGAGCCATACATTTTCCTAGACCAATGTCATTGACAACTTTCCATTTACTTTTTGAATCAAGCGCAGATCTAAATTTTGTGTGATAATAATTGGATTTTGCGATGTTAATGCGGCTATTAACTCTTCTTCGGGCGGAACGGAAAACCTCATAAAGCTCTGGCGTTTTAAAACGCTTCCATCTAGAGTAAGCTGTATCTCTTTCGTCGATACATGTTTTAATAGACGAGTTGAACCAAGGTTTTATTTTAGGTGATATCCTCTTAGATATGACAGGAACAGTTTCGTTATATAGTGTAAGTATATTTTCTGTGAGAAATTCGACTTGTTGATCGACAGAAATGAGGCCGTATAAACGATCCCAGTTTACTTGGTGAACTTTCGCCTCTATGTCAACGAAATTCAAATTCCTATAATCACGGAATGATATTACTTGGGTTTCCTTTTGAACATTAAATTTATAAGCTAGAAATATTAAATCATGTTTTGAGAAACAGGGTGCGGATATTTGGTCATACAGCAGAACGTTTTTCAGATTATTGACAAAAAATAGATCGAGTAAAGTGTTTACTGTAGAAGTAAAGTAAGTTGGATTAACACTATTGGTTACAAATAAATCAAGGGATAACATATTATTAATAAGTGATTGATCAAGAAGAATGTTCGAGTTAAAATCTCCGGTAATGATTATATCATTATAACCTAAAGTCGCCGATTCTAGTGTGCTTAGAAAACCATCAAATGGAATGGTGTTATTAGGTCTATAAACACAACCAATTAACATTTTTGTGTTACAAGTTTTTAATTCAATAAAAATCTGCTCAATTTCATCACGTATGCCTGATTTAAATACTATTTTTGCGTTAAGATTCGATTTTACGAAGATAGCTACACCTCCACCGCGACGTTCTCTGTCGGATCGGAAAACCAGGTATCCTTGCAGACCTATAAGGTTGTCGGCGATAGACGTTTTAAGCCACGTTTCTGAGATACAAATAACATCTATATCGGAATTTTCGAAGATAAATTTAAACTCTTCAATTTTATTTACCAAGCTTTGAGAGTTAATATGACAAATATTAATACCTATACGTTGACTAGCAAGAATTTTGACCAGATTTTTAGTAACGCAATTGGACCCTCTCGCTATACCATTAGTTTGTACCATAAGATGGGCTATGGTGAAGTATTGTGGCATTAACAATGTAAGTAAGATATTTTGAAAAACATGAAACCAGAGTGGTGAAAAGACGTAAGGTATTGATCATAAAATTAGCTATAAGAAGTATAAAGTTTGTAGTTGTGATAAAAATATTGCTTAGTTTATAAATTATTAAAATATTAATTAAGTCATAAATAATCCTCTTGGACATCGAAAGATTGCGTTTAAATTTGTGGTTCCATGCATAACTCCTCTCTCGTATTTCGAAATACATCGAGAATTTTGCGGTTGGACACACATATAGGTTCATTGCTATTTGCTGATTTGATGTACACAAGCCCGCGAAAAGTATATGCCGCTTGTATAAGCCCCTTCTTTTTAAGATGGATAGCATCTCGCAGGAGTTGGTAGTTGGTGTTAGATATATTTGCGTTGATGTAGTATTGTCTCTCTGAGTTAAAACCAATGCAATTAAGTATAAGCTTTCGGTCATGCAGTTTTTTATGGCTAGATAGATTTTTAAGAAAAAAATGTTTGTCATATGGCGACAAAAATTTAACAATAATAACACCATCAGAGGAGTTTTCTTTCTTAGTATTGTTCCGATTTTTCAGTCTATGTATAGACCTGACACACGGTGCTGGTGTGTTAATGGAGCTGCAAATATTTCCAAAAACTTCGGACAGATTCTCATTCGTAATATAAGGGATACCATTGACACGAATTTCGCAAGAAACGTGCGAATTTTCTTGCTTTAGGGCTCTATTTTTAACTCCTTAATATCGGATTTCATTTCTGTGAGATATGTAGATTTTTCCTGTTTTACATTCATAAGCTTCGTTTTCATTTCATTGAGATCTACACTAATGCGTTCAATATTTGAAACCCGAGCTGTGACATTATTTAATTCGGATCTAAGCTCATCAACATTTGTCCTAAGATTGTTGAAGTCGATTTTTAGCTCACCGAAATCGGTTCTGAGGGTTTCTATACTTTTCTCCAGTTCGGCCAGAATGCGATCTTCAGATTGTTTGAGCATGCACTTGAATTGATCCATCAACCGCTCACTATGTTTCAAAAAGCGGTCATCAAACATCTGCATCATTCTGAATGGGGAGTCTGACGAGCGTGGAGTTTTTGACACGTTTCCAAAATTACGAATAAAACTATCTCGTTCTCGTTTGGGTGCTCGCGAAACCATACTTTCGATTTCTTTCTCAGAATGCATATTCGTTTGCGTAATGTCGTCTTCTTTTTCTTCAAACATTATTTCAATTTTTTTAATAACGTTTTTTTGTTGTTTATGTGTAGTTATTATTTTAATACTGCTCACAGGGTGATACGTGACAAGTTGTAAACACAACAGTTATAATAATATTAGCCAATAGTGGTGTAGCAGACTTTTAGGCGCGAGTGAAACTCTTTTAAATTTAGTTCGTTTAGCAAACAGACTCTGTTACCAACAGTTTTTATACCCTTCACCACACTGTGGTACAGGGTATTATGGCTTTGTGCATATGTTTGTAACAGGCAAAAGGAAACGAGATAGACACATGGTTCCTTTTGAGAATATGCATAGAATCACTTTCTAAATCGATTTATGCATGTCCGTTCGTCTGTCTGTCTGTCCATGTTAAATTGTAAACAAAGTACAGGTCGCATTTATGATCCGAATTGGATGAAATTTGGCATAGGTCACTTATTCGGCCCAAGGACGAACCCTATTGAAATTGGAAAAAATCGGTTCAGATTTAGATATAGCTCCCATATATATATTTAACCGATTTAATGTAAACGACCCCTATATAACTTTCGATTTGCACGAAATTTGGTACAGCCTAATCATTTAGGTCTAGAATGATGCCTGCCAAGTTTCGTGAAAATCGGTCCAGATTTAGATATAGCTCCCATATATAGTTTCGTCCGATTTCATGTAAATCGTGCCCCAAAGTCCCTATATATCTTTTGATTTGCACGAAATTTGGCATAACGTACTGAATTAAGCCTAGAGTGATGTCTGCTAAGTTTCGAGAAAATCGGTCCAGATTTAGATATAGCTCCCATATATAGTTTCGTCCGATTTCATGTAAATTGTGCACCAAAGTCAATATATATCCTTCGATTTGCACGAAATTTGGCATAACGTACTTAATTGGGCCTAGAATGATGTCTGCCAAGTTTCATGAAAATCGGTCCAGATTTAGATATAGCTCCCATATATAGTTTCGTCCGATTTCATGTAAATGGTGCCCCAAAGTCCCTATATATATTTCGATTAGCACAAAATTTGGTGCAGCCTAATCATTTAGGTCTAGAATGATGTCTGCCAAGTTTCGTGAAAATCGGTCCAGATTTAGATATAGCTCCCATATATAGTTTCGTCCGATTTCATGCAAATGGTGCCCCAAAGTCCCTATATATCTTTCGATTTGAACGAAATTAGGCATAACGTACTGAATTTAGTCTAGGATGATGTCTGCCAAGTTTCGTGAAAATATGTCAATATGTAGATATAGCTCCCATATATAGGTTCGTCCGATTTCATGTAAATGGTGCACCAAAGTCCCTATATATCCTTCGATTTGCACGAAATTTGGCATAACGTGTTTAATTGAGCATAGAATTATGTCTGCCAAGTTTCATGAAAATCGGTCCTGATTTAGATATAGCTCCCATATATAGTATCGTCCGATGTCATATACATGGTGCACCAAAGTCCCTGTATATACTTGGATTTGCACGAAATTTGGCTTGACGTACTGAATTGAGCCTAGAGTGATGACTGTCTTGTTTCGAGAAGATCGGTCCAGATTTAGATATAGCTCCCTTTTATTATAGATTGATTTCAAGTAAATTGGGCATCATACTCCTCATGATAGTCAAATTGGCATCAAATTTTGCACAACGTACAAAATTGAGCATAGAATTACGTAGTTGCGTTTTCTAGAAGTACAGACCATAGCCCAACGGATGACCTATTTATATTTGTTTTAAGTCGATTTACATACTTTATGGATAGATCGAGGTAGATTCACATTTAGATAAATAGCACATATATTATTTCATCCAATTTCATGTTAATAGTCCTGTTTAATATACCCATAGTGGTGAAGAGTATCATATAGTCGGCCCCGTCCGACTTTACTACTTTCCTTACTGTTTTTTATTTGTTTTTTTTAAATTTTTTTTTTTTTAATGACTCAGTGCATTCACGGTGGAAGACACGACATATTTTAACACTAGATTACAGATTGAGCCAATTTGATTTATTTCAAATTTGATAACTAAATATATTTAAAAATTTAATATCAATTAAAAAATCATTCATTGGTTTTTAGCTAAATAAGTCTATTCATGATGAAATGTCCAAGCATACTAAGCATCTTTCTCTTTGACACCATGTCTGAAATCCCACGTGATCTGTCAAATACTAATGCATGAAAATCCTAACCTCAAAAAAATCACCCTTTACTAACCTAATATTATGATATATTTAGATTGCCTATTGCTTTCAGTGATCATACCACTATGTCTAAGGGAACTGCTTTCTCATATCGTTAGGAACCACACGAAATTGAATCTATATCTAAATCTGAACCGATTTCAATGAAACTTAACACACGCCAATACGGTCTCAATTTTACACCCTATGCACAATTTTGTGTAAATCAAAAGAAATATAGATGCTTTGGTGCACTATTTACATAAAACAGGACGAACAAATATATATCTAAATCTAAACCGATTTTCACGAAATTTAAGGCCCGTCAATGTGGTCTAGTGTTCCAAATTTCATCTTAATCTAACAAACATTGAGAGTTTTCTGCACCTTTATATAAAATCGGGGCTATATTTTGTGCACGATCCACAACTTCGTGTAAATCGAAAGATATATAGAGGCATTTACATAAAATCGGTCGAAAATATATATATTGGAGATATATCTAAATCAGAATCAATTTCAACGACAGTTCATGTTTTCGGCCATCGCAGAAACATTGGGAGTATGGTGTACCATTTACATAAAATCGAAGGAAAATATACACGTGAGCTACGTCTAAATCTGAATCAAATTTCTCCAATTTCAAGACGGTCCGTCCTTGGGCCAAACAAGTGGGCTGTGCCAAGTTTCATCTCATTCGGAGCATAAATGCGATCTGTCCTTTGTTTACAATTTCACATGGACGGACGGACATGCTTAAATCCTTAAATAAAACCATGAGTCTATCTCGTTTCATTTTGCCTGTTACAAACATATGCACAAAGACACAATACCCTGTACCAAAGGGCGGTGAAGTGTAAAAAAACCGCGCGTTATTGATGAAAAAATATGCAGTGCAATGACTTTTGCACTGGCGACAGGTTCGGAGGGTATTTACAGTTCGCGGACTTCTTATACATGCTAATGGAATTTTATACCATTTTGTATTGAATAATAATTGAAATTGTTTAACAATTCTTTAAGAATTTGTTTAAATGTCTAGACAACATTCTTGCGAAAGTACAATGCAAACATCAAATCCGATTTTCCAGCTGTGTGATATAAATGAAAAGATTTTAAGTAACCCAACTGAGTGGTTTAAGTAAGTTCTCCATTCAAACGGTCAACAAATAATATTTCCAGAATTTTTCAAGCATTACTTGAACACCTTCGGCCTAAAAAACAACTGAATCTAAACTTTTTAATAAAAGAAAAGTTTTCACAAGTAAATGGTGGTGAACATACTTCACTGCGTTTTTCAACGACAAGCAATGCCATGTCAAAATCATTTTAGTAAAACATACTTTCCAGCATAAAAATGTGTGGTAACATTGGCACACCACAGCAAAGTTGCATGAAATTATTAAAAACTTACTGCTCTAACTTTTTAGACGGTAATGATGCAGTTTTAATGTTTTTGCTAAGGATATATACATATTTTATAATGGTCTAAATATAAATATTAAATGTGAAGTTATTAAAGCATATCCTTGTATAAGATACAATGTCACACTTTGAAGACGGTCAAGTGAACTTCGGCTTTCCTTTTAATTTAAAATGTATGACAGGGCATGCCACAATATAATAACTACTAAATGGCTATTATATCATGATATTGTGTATTGGTAAAATGCACAATCAAAAACAATTTAAATTTGCATGTAATCTTAATATGTAAAAGAGCTTAGTGATAAGGTAGTGAGTGAGTGACTGACAGATCATCGATCAGACGAAACGGCTAAAGCTAGAAGCTTGAAATTTTGAGTGTGCAATTTAAAACCAGTGAGCGGAGGAGTATAGTCGGACGGGACGGACATACGATACCTTACACAACTACCACGGAACTCAATTTTTTCGGATGTTTATTCCGAGCCTGGGCAATATTTCGTGATATTTGCACCCTCTTGATATTTGCACCCTCTTGATATTTGCACCCCGATTAGAGGTAAACAGCACCCCTTCCTCACACTGACATATTTTACGAATATTACGAGTATTCAGTACAGCTATTGTCCAGATTCCCTTCACCGTGGGTTATGTTGTGATGTTCGCTTTCATGTGTGGTCTATAGATCGACTCGAAAATAACACGAAAAATTAAGTTTTCGGTCCACTTCATTCCAAAATTATTATCTGATCATCACCGAGAATTATAGGCGTTGTTCTTGACCATAACTGGAACCCCATGGAACATTTCAAAGCGATCAGACGGACGACACACATGTCTAGATCGACTCAGCTAGTTGAGATATGACGATCGGTATACTTAAAGGTGGGTATAGGTCTATTTCGCGGTGTTACAAACTTGTGGGGCTGCACAAAGCTATAATACCCTGACAACATAATTGTGTAGGTTATAAATATTCTACAACCAGTTAATAGGTATGATTTATTGTCAATATGACAATTCTATTAAACCTTTTAGGTGTCTGCAGCGGATTTCATATTTCAATGTTGTTAACAGCCACAAATAAATCTAATAATATCCCTAATCCCATTTCAATGTCATTGTTTAAATATTGCTTGTATCTACAACATACAAATATTTGAGAAGACAGCTGTCTGGTTCAACAGACACGTTGTGGTTAACCCTTGTCAAAAAAATTAGTTAAAATACGGGATGAGTGCAGGCGCATGTCGATAGAGTACACGAAATTAGTCAATAATCTAATAAATAGAGAATGGATAAAAGTTCGATTGAGTAGTGGTTGCAACTGAAGTGGAGGAAAGTATTTCGTTATCCAATGTCCGTTTCTGGCTCCTCTGCAGTTCTCAGAACGGCATTCCAGTAGGTTTATATTTCCATCCCCTGAGTTTCAATTACATTCAAAATTCCATGGCAGCTGGTTCTTTTCACTTGATTAAGTTGACGGCAGACTCTGACTCCGTACTTTGGTTCTGTAGTGTTTGTCGGAACTGCATCTTGCTCGCTGAGATGCAATGGATGTGATGAGTTTTTTTCAAGGTTGCCAGATTAAACGAGATACAGGAGAATTGCGATGAGTTATTGCATTCCGTCCTAGGTAATTACCTGAAAGGTACCGGTCAAATGTATAGGCTAACATTTTGAATGGTGAATGAAGATGATTGATAAGGTTTCGGGGGTTTTTCATTTATATATGTTCTTATATATTAACAACTATTTCGGAATTTTAAACGTTTTACATTGAAAATTGGACCATCTTATCATATCGGACTGTTAAAAATAGCATTACCTTATCAGATATCAATGGGAAGCATAACTTCCTTTTATTTGATGTTATTATCAACAATATTGAAATGCATGGAATACTTGTGACTAATTTCTATACACATCGTCATACACGCTTATTAGTACGTAACTACGAATGGTTCTCTTAAAATGACACTTGCTGAAAATAATGTTCCCAATTATAACTCAAAACTAAAACACTTTAATGGTTAAACATTAATTGAATTCTGACCTTAAGCATTCTTCAACTACTTTCCCCCTATCAAACTGAATTCAGACATTTTATATTCTCATAAATTTATTGTGTTCATACCACTTGCCGGCGTTCTCCGGAAATAACTAATTAAATACATAACATCAAGGGATTATGTTGTAACTCTTATCTTAAAAGGCAATGATGACCGCACAACTACGCTTTAAGAAAATACATTGTAATATTTCATCACATTAAACCACATACTTTTAATATTTAATTAATTTCAATCTTAAGAACTTAATTAAGTGGTCTTAATATTACGTTACTGACCTATTTCCAAACTCAATATTTAAGGTCCTTAAATATGACACTTTGTTCTTATTTTATGTGCACAGACAATAGCAATTAAAAATACCAGTTGGATATTTTGTGTTGAATATATGATATTTCTAATGCAGATTTTTTTTAAATAAAAATTTTTATACATATTGTTTACGTAAGAATCGCCTTTATATGCATTGTTGGGAAATGCATCCTTTGAACGCTCGTGTTCATTGTGTTTGTTTGCATACTCATTAGAAACTGCATACTCCTTATTGTTACAACATTGAACTGTCAGTTTTCTAATGAGTATTGTTTTGCGCCAATGTCTCTCTGCAGCATTATTGTTATTCTTCTTTGGCGTCTCGTCTCGATCGCTACATCGTAACACAGGTAATCTGTTATTTCTCCCTATCTTCCCTTTTTATTATTTATTTTAATATATAAATAAAATTAAAAATCAGAAAACTAAAACGTTCGTGTTTTATTTTCTATATATTTTTCGAAACGCAATTTCGGCGCCTTAACATTTGGTCCAATCGAGCCGGATTCGAGCTTTGGAAGCGAATTTTAATTGGTTTTTGCATTTCTGAACAGAAAATCTCTGTACATCATCATCATTCCTATCATCTCATCATCTTCAAACATCATCAACAACAAATCAGGTAGGTGAGTGCAGTGTGTTTTAAAAAATTGTGAGCTCGCGAAAAGAATAATAAACAAACAAAAAAGTCCAAAATACCAAAAATCAAATTTTACAAAAACAAAGGTCGCTTTACAACGCGTCGCTAATCCCTATTTTTTCGTTTGTCGCCTTTAATTTTTCGCTTGTCTATTATTGAACAGTGGTAACAAAAAACAAATATTTTTATTGCAAATATATATTGTGGTAATTGTGAGAAAAAATTGCTTAAAAAAGTGTTTTTTACTTAATGTGTGTGGTCAATATCTATCTATCTATATATATAAAAAGGAATTTCTGTTTGTTTGTTTGTTTGTTTGATCGGTGTTCCCTATAGACTCCTAAACTACTGAACGGATTTTCATGAAATTTTCACAGTCGATTTTTGAGTACATTTGTGGTAACATAGGGTACTTAATTTTTTGATGGGGGCAGGGGAAACAGTAGCCCCCATACAAATTGCCCCCTTTTTAGATCAGAATTGACCATTATAGCAGAGAATTGGAATTGGCAATTATAGCAAAGTGTTAGTAAATATACAAACCACAGATGTTTACGAAGTTCAGAAACCACCTTTCTGTAGGTGTTGCCAATTCACAATTTGTTTTTATGACAATGATAATGATGGAAATATCTGAATCAAAAAAGTGATACTAATGACAGAGTTCGGACAACTCGAGTACGCAGAGATTTCAATAATGTGGACTCTATACACAAAATAGTACTGTACGCATTACTGATGACAGAATTCGTAAAGTTTGAGCACGAAGCGATTTAAATAATTTGGATTATATACACAAATTATTATTGTACACATATTTGCCCTCTTTATACCCTTCACCAGGGTGTTTCAGGGTATTATGACTTTGTGCATATGTTTGTAACAGGCAAAAGAAATCGAGATAGACCCATGGTTCCTTTTGAGAATAAGCATAGAATAACTTTCTGAGTCGATTTATGCATGAAATGGTACCTATATATCTTTCGATTTGCACGAAATTTTTTGGTATAGCCTACTAAATTAGGTCAAGAATAATGTGTGCTATGTTTCGTGAAAATCGGTTCAGATTTAGATATAGCTCCCATATATAGTTTCGCCCGATTTTAGGTAATTGGTACACCAAAGTCGCTATATATCATTCGATTTGCACGAATTTTGGCATAGCGTACTGAATTAAGTCAAGAATGATTGTGCTAAGTTTCATGAAAATAGGTTCAGATTTAGATATAGCTCCCACATATATATATTTGTGTCCGATTTAATGTAAATAGTCCCTATATATCTTTCGATTTGCACGAAATTTGGTATAGAATACTGAATTAGGTCAAGAATAATATATACTATGTTTTGTGAAAATCGGTTCAGATTTAGATATAGCTCCCATATATAGTTTTGCCCGATTTTAGAAATGGTGCACCAAAGCCCCTGAAAATCATTAGATTTGCACGAATTTTGGCAAAGCGGACTAAATTAAGTCTAGAATAATGTGTGCAAAGTTTCGTGAAAATCGGTTCAGATTTAGATATAGCTCCCATATGTAAATGGTGCACCGAAGCCTCTATAATTGGCACACCAAAATCGCTATATATCATTCCATTTGCATGAATTTTGGCATAGCGTAGAATGATGTGTGCTAAGTTTCGTGAAAAACGATTCAGATTTAGATAGATTTTGGCATAGCGTACTGAATTAGAATAAATGCGCAAAGTTTCATAAAAATCGGTTCAGATTTAGATATAGCTCCCATATATATTTTTGTCCGATTTGATGTAAATGGTCTCTATATATCTTTCGATTTGCACGAAATTAGGTACAGCCTACTAAATTAGGTCAAGAATGGTGTATGCTAAGTTTCGTGAAAATCGGTTCAGATTTAGATATAGCTCCCATATATATTTTCGTCCGATTTTATGTAAATGGTGCCCCTGAAAATCATTCGATTTGCACGAATTTTGACATAGCGTACTGAATTAAGTCTAGAATAGTCTAGCAAAGTTTCGTGAAAATCTGTTCAGATTTAGATGTAGCTTCCATATATATGTTCGTCCGATATAAATTAATCTCTGGTAACTTTCCTTGAATTCGGTTCATGGTAAATTTACACCATGTAATCAATGGATGTCTGATTGAGATTAAATTTTAAACCGAGCAATATACCAAATAGCGTGTGTCAAGTTTGCTTTAAATCGATTTACGATAGGTTGCAGAATGACATGTGTAGGGATTGATGTTAGTCGGTTTAGATATAGATAAATACCCAAAATGGTGAAGGGTATCATACAGTCGGCCCAGTCCGAATTTACTGCTTACCTTACTGTCTTTTTCAGTTTGTGAAAACATATTTACTTTGGAAAAATGTAATTTGGCTTAAAAAACACCGAAGTGAATAGTGTGAATTTTAATTAAATCGTTTGATCATCTAGAAGGCACGTTAAAAGTCGGAGACTGGGATATGATAAATTTAGATAAAGCTTTAATTTTTATTCGCTGATCCTATTACTGCTTTTCAATGTATAGTTCTACTTTGATGGAAGATAACAAAAACATCCATCTAAGACCCTTTATGTACTGCGTTCTGTGCATTATTTTAATATAAATTTTTTCAAACCAAAAGCTTTGGGATTTTGTTCTAATAATCATAATCCCTCATCCTTCAATATATTCCTAGATCAGTGCAAAATTATTGTTGTACAGCAACTGTTTTAGCGGGGAAAGATTGCAACACTTTACGTAGAATTTTTACATCTAATTTATATTTAACGCGACGTGTAAAGTTAATACTGGCAAATGCTCTGTTAATGTCGCTGCAATTATATGGACTTGGAGTGTATTCGGGATCCATTGATTTGCATGTTAATAAGCTAAAGCGAATTATTAATACCATAACACGCTTTATTAAAAATCTACGTAGTGACAATCACGTGTCGGAATATGTTACTCGCTTTCTTGGATGTTCTTTTGAAAAATTTATTCAGTATATATATTACCGTGGACACTTAAGGATGTTATTTTCTTTCACACACTCCTCCAGAAAAATCAATATTTTGATACCTCGAATTTGGAATATTTGCGCGATGTTGGATTTTTCTCATAGCAATAATGCTATACGTTTAAAAATTCTAAGTCAGTTACACATTTCATAGTAAAAATTACCATATTATGGATTTAATTTTTTGGCCTTTGGAAGGGGCAGCGAAGTGCCACGGGTCCAGCTAGTTATTAATAAAATTTAATTAACGTTCGTGTTAAATTTTGATAAGTTTATTAATAACATCGACCTAATTTTAATAATAAATATTAAATTCCAAAATATTATTTACCTATTACCACTGTGTTGTGCAAATAATAATAGAAAAATAAACGTGCCCTTTCCTTTTAATATTCGCATATATCCCTGTTCAATAATACACAATAATATACGTATATACGTATATACAGTACCATACACACACGCTACACACATAACTAATATCGTAATAGACAGCCGTCGCTTGCCTACGATAAACATATTTTTTTCGTTTTTCTTTTGTTTGGGTGTACGCTACACTAATCGGGTCGGTCGATTGTGGCGTGTTGGCACGTTTGGAACAAAGTAATATTTTTTCGTAAATTGAATATTAGTGTGTGTATGAACATATTGAAAGCTAATTTTGGACATTTTAACTTATCGTTTACCCTACAGTCCGCAATTACGACAGTGTTCATCGGTTTGTAAAAATTATTATATTTATTGTAATTTGAAATAAAAATAGTATTTTTTTGCCGGTTTTATTAAAAACTTTGTGTCGTATATATCGAATTATTTATTAATTTTCTTAATATTTCATACATCTACATAATTTTTTGCGCAGTTTTTGAAATTTTGTCGGAAATCTATACTTTTGGTGAATTTTGTTCAACTTTCTAGAAGGAAGTAGGTTTGTTTCTGCAAATTATTGAATCTTTTCGGAGACTTCCTCAAGAAGTCCAGACACAGTCTGCACCTCCTAAGGAAGTCCAGGCTAGCGATACTGATTTAAATAAAACGAACTCGTCCACTCACACTTGTCGAAATATGGGTAATCAGGCCGCTAGCTCCCCAATAACAGGTATTGGGAATCCTAGAGGTAATTCGATCATTGTCGATCCTCCGAACTCCGATATGGTTCATAATCTGGTGTTGCCTCCTTGTGATACGGATGTCTTCGAGGGCGATTTTCTTTCGTGGCCAACCTTTAGAGATCTTTTTAGCGCGGTCTATATAAACAATTCTCGATTGAGTGATATCGAGCGTCTTTGTCATTTGACATGAAATACTAGAGGGGAAGCTCGCGAGATTGTTTCTAAATTCCCCTTAACGAACCGTAGTTTTGCTCTGGCGTAGAACGCGTTGAAAGCCACATATGATAATCCTCGGTTGTTGATTCATAATCAGTTTAAAATATTATTCGCTCTTCCGGTACTTGAAGTTGAAACAAGTTCGGGTCTTAAACAAATCCAGCGTGGTATCAATGGTTGCTTGTCCGCAATGTCCATTTACGACGTTCGTATGGATAATTGGGATCCCTTCTTAGTTTTTATTTGTCTTCAAAGGCTTCCGAAAATTACACAGACATTGTGGGAGCAAAGTGTTAAAGACAAGTCATCTGTTTCGCTTTGGGTAGACCTCGATAGGGTTTTAACGGAACGGATTCAAACACTCATGTGTCTCCATGGTATGCGAGGAAATGACTCAGTCAAAAAATCTGGCGATAAAAAACTTCAAACCCATGTTATGAAACCATATCCTTATCGTAATTCCCCATCTTCTCCTAAGAATGATTGTATTCTTTGCCCTCAACAGTCCCATCAGCTTTTTGAATGTCCTCGATTCAAAAGTATGTCGCTGTCGACTAGATTTTCTACAGTGAAACGTCGTAGATTGTGTGTGAATAGTTTGCGCAGGGGCCATGAGGTGAAAACTTGTATAAGTCAGCATCGGTGTTCGAAATGTAGGCGTAGCCATCACACATTATTGCATCGTAGTGACACGTCACCCAATAATTCGATTTCTTCGGTTGGTTCGGTAAACCGGAACCCTATAAATTCTTCAAATCATGCCCCTATCGATCCTTCAGTCCCATCCACATCAACTAGTGCTTCTCGGCAAGTTTTCCGACTCAAGGCTTGCAGAATAGGTTGAAACTCCCTGTAAGTTCAACAGATATCGCTATTTCTGGGGTGAATTGTGCAATTTAGGCCAATTCTAGTAAAGTTTGCTCATTGAAAATTGGAAGTCCTTGCGATCCTACAGTGTTGTTAGAAACACGTGCATTGGTTTTGCCGTCAATTTCTGGGAATTTGTCCTCGTTTAATGTTTCGTCGGATTTTAGAGCCCAAATGCCAAGTATTCGTTTGGCAGATGATGATTTGTTTAATTCACGTCCTGTGGAACTTCTTTTGGGTGCGGACTTGTATCCAAAAATTATGTTGGAGGGTTGTCAGTTAATTCTTTCCGGGACTTTGCTGGCTCAAAATTCAGTTTTCGGGTGGCTTGTAACTGGACCTATCCCATCGTCGGAGATTCGTGCCTTTGCCACTACAGTTTTCAGCAAAAATTATAATAGAAATTATATGGTTAGATCGAATAGATTGGGACGATCCTCACTTGCCCGCTACTAATTGGAGTAGCGTAATTCGGGGTAACATAATTCGCCAGATAAAAATGTGTTCGTGCATCTTTTATCGAATACATCCAATGTGGCTCCCATAAAATCAATTTAGCTTCGTCAACTAGAAGTTTCTGGTCTCTGAAACAATTTTGAAAATTATTGCAAGGAAACAATCATAGAATTTCGTAGTGTTTGGTTTGATGGATTATATTATCTCGTGATCGATAAAAATCCCTTCTAAGGCATTAACTACAACTGGTGTAGATTTCGTTGTTCCTTTCAAGGTAAATTCGTTCATACAACGGTTTGGCAAGATTGCCAAAGAATATGTTTGTGTATTCCTCCGTTTGTCTAATAAATTTATTCCACTCGATATTGTGGAATTGGTACGACTTTTGTGATCGTTTCTCGCGATGTAGATCGTAATTTAGCGCAAGCCAATTGTAGAAGTGGTGATTCCATTTCGCTGCATTACTACTCCGGTCTCTCGTGGCATTTTATTCCAGCTTATGTTCCACATATGAGTGGATTCTGGGAAGCGAGAATAAAAAGTTGTAAGCCACACATTTCAAAGCAAGTTAAATTTGAGGAATTGGCAATCATATAATCATAGACACGTCGTTTCTTTCTCCTCCTGAACCTGTCGTATTTAACTAACCTATATCGCTTGTGAATTGGTTTCGTAGAGTTCAAGAGCTTGCTAAGTTGTTTTGAAGTCGTTGTAATTAATTGGTTGTCACGTCAGAATCGTTGACGTTCGGTCGACAACGCGCATTGTAAAGCGGTCTATTTCTAAATTGTTTGCATTGAAACAGAAACGGAATCCGTCACTGCGGATACGAATGTAATGTCAACAATTTCTAAATAAAATAATATCGAAATCCGTCTCTGCGGATTTAAGAAATACTAAACCCGTAACTGCGGGTTCTTTCGTACAGCGTATTCAAAAATCGGAATCCATAACTGTGGGTTCGATCGCGATCACTTCCATGGACAATCACGCCATGTTCGTATGGTTGAATCAGGGAGAAACATAGTTGTATTATAAGTATGCTAACTATTTCAAGTTTGAATTTGGAAAAAAAATCAAAAATCTCAATTGCTCACCCACTGCACCGCCTAACATATTATTATATATTACTTTAAGTAACTAGTCGTAAATTGAATATCTGTGTTACAACATTAATAATGTTGCAAGGTGGGCGCCAATGTTTACGTAAGAATCGCCTTTATATGCATTGTTGGGAAATGCATCCTTTGAACTCTCGTGTTCATTGTGTTTGTTTGCATACTCATTAGAAAACTGCATACTCCTTATTGTTACAACATTGAACTGTCAGTTTTCTAATGAGTATTGTTTTGCGCCAATGTCTCTTTGCAGCATTATTGTTATTGTTGTGCGGCTTCTCGTCACGATCGCTACTGGTAACACAGGTAATCTGTTCTGTCTCTTTATCTTCCCCTATTATTATTTATATCAATAAAATTCTGGAATCAGAAACTAAAACGTTCGTGTTTTATTTCTTTCCCTTTTTCGAAACGCAATTTCGGCGCCTTTACACATATTATTATGTGAACATTTTCACAATTTGTAAGAGTCCATATAATAGTGGATTTTTCCCCACAATGTTTAAAGATTTATTTCTTATTGAAAATATCATGAAACGATATTATAACAATATTACTCTTTAAATTCTTTATTACTTGAGCTTTAAAAAGTATTTTAACAAACAGTTGCTGAATTTCAATGTCACTTTTCTGCTCTTTATTATAAATCCATAATTTAGAATTGAAAAATGGCATTCCACAAAAACAAACTAGCAATTTGCAAATCATTAAATGCAGACATCATTGACAAGGGGTTTTTCGTGTATCCTTTTGTGTCTGTTCAAACCAGACATTCAGACAGACAGGTTGTATGAGATTAAATGGCTGCTCGAGCCAGCGCAAAAAAAACACAAAGAGTTTTCTTAAAAAATTTAAATTGTCTCTGGGGCAACTTTATTTAACAATAAATTATAATTTAATATAATTTGTAAATATATTAGCCTCCGATGGGACAATGAACTTATTATTAATATTATAATATTTTCACTTAAATTAATTTTAAATAATTTCAACAAAAAAGAGTTAGGTTGATTGGCAGCAAGGCAGAATTAATGTTTGTTTGTTAGATCGATTTAATGCAGCACGGCAGATAAATAAAACAGAACTAAAAACTAATGCAAATAATAAAACATAACAAGCCGGCATTGATCTTATTTACTGTCTCTGCTTTCGCTATTACCTTTGTTACGACGTCGCTGCATTATGTTTAGTAAATAAACAATGCAGCGACAACAACAACAATAACAAAGAATAACGTAACAGAGACAGTAAACATAATTCCACTTTTTCTGCTACGTTGCCAAATTATGACCTTGAATTATTTGCATTAGAAAAAGGGAATAGGCAAAAATAGAATATTAACAAAATTAGGGATGTCAGTTGGTGACAGTTTAGGGAAGAAAAAAATGCCATATTAGAATGGTAATATAAGGGAAAAATAATAAATATAAATAATAAATTATTAAAGAATAAAATCGAAATAAATAAAATAGTAAATAAATAATCGTTGATTCTCCAACACAGGTATTAAAATATTTTCAGCTACTCTTCAATGGAAATTTGCAAACAAGAAATGTTACAAAAACCTGAAAAAATTAAAATTTTTCATAACATTTATAATAAGATATATTTGCAAAAACAGAAGATAGAGATTTTATATTAAGCAATTGCCAATTGATTACGATAAATTTGTTTATGAAATGAAATATCGACCCATTGTAGGAAGGTACCAGGTAATTGATTTAGATTTGGTGAAAATATAACGGCGTGTAAATTTTGGATTAAATCAAAGTTTTCAGAATTTTGACCCTTTGACGAAAATTGGTATACTTTTTCTGCTAATTCCTTCACACATGACTCGCTCTACGGTTTGTCCAAATATTATTTTCAGTAAAGTTTAGACCAATATCGCTGGATTATCGAGAAAAATCAATAATTCCACTTTTTCCAGAAATTAAGATTACGATTTAATAAAAAAATCTACAATAATCACATTTGTTGTTGTTTTATAGTGAAAAAAATGTCACTTTGTGGGGGAAGTGTGAGAAATATATATTCGACAATTTCTATTTATTTATCTTTCCATTAAGCTATGACTGGGTTTGCAACTCCTCATAGCTTAATTTCACATTGCAACAACATTACTTTTTCAAAGAATTTCATAGTTAACAATAAGTTCGATCCTTATGTTTCTGAATTAGTTTGTCAATTAAAGAGTGCAAATATTAGTGAGTAATAGTATTAACCCTTTCAGTGTTTTTGCCGAATATATTCGACATTTAAAATTACTCTCTTCCTTTGCTAATTTTCGGTTATGCTATGTACCGTTACAATTGATGTCTTTGTTTTTGCTGAAAGACAGACAAATCTGTCCGAGGGTTAAAATAAGAATTGCTTTTTTTTCTAAACTCTGTGCCTTCATACGATTTTAAGTAAAAAAATTTGTTTTAGCAAAATAGTCAGGCTGAATCCCAGTTTGTTGTTTTTATAAAAAAAAAAAAACAACTATTTATTAGTGGGGAGTGTATGGCATTGTTTGCCGAGGGGTAAGGCAGGGAAGACTATAGCTTCGGATCACGCCACTGATCCTCATCAGTTCCCTTAGTTTTTTGTTGGTATATTCTCCCCAGAAGCTATTGCTTCTATACAAAAAACCGTTCATACCCAAATGTCTCTTGTAACAAAGCGAAGTACTTAGCTGACCAACGACATAAACTGCATGAGAATTTCGCTGGAGCCTCACTTCGAGGTTAACAAGGCATTTACAAACAATACCACACCTTTCCCACTGTTGTGTGTTGTCACATCGCGACAAAAGCACACAACGACTTTGTTGGTGTTGCTAGTATACAGCAACAAACCAAACTGTTTAAAATTTTAGATTTTTATTTCGACAAAAATTTTTTTTGACACTGAAAGGGTTAATCAAAATCAAATATGATTAATTGAAATAGATCGTAGAAATATTTATATTTCTCAATATTTCGCACCTACCTAATTAACTGTACACGGAAATGGAATTAAATTCTCAATATTACACACGATATCCTTTTCATTAATTCTTAACAAATTTATTAATTTACTCGCCCACTTTCATTTCACAAATTCACTCACCCAAAGATTAATTAAAACGTCAGCTCATTCAATGTGGCCTGTAGACAACGTTAATTAACCTACTGTGTTGAGCAAACCACTACATGTTAAGTTTATTTATCTCTTTAATAGGTGACATTGAGTGTGTGAAAATTATAGACACAAATGTGTTGGAGTTAAAGAATGTCAAAGTGTGACAACCAATTGCCAAATGGTAAAAAATTTAAGAAGATCTCAAAAGGACAAGTCTGTGTTTTCACTCGGGTGATTTAATGTTTTTGACCAGAAAACAAGGAAATTCGATTAACTTTTCCATGAAAATGAAACATCAACAAATAATAAAATTGTACAGAATGAAAATGGAATAAAGATAACCAGTAAGGAAATGGCCAAAATCGGGTATATGCAAGAGATAATCCTAAGACACTCATTGTAGCGATCCAAGCTTAAAAATGTTTCTATCTAATGTTGTTAATAGTATGTGTAAAATATCCTGTCGATTAAATTTTTGTAACATGCAAAAGGAAACGAGTTAGACCTATGGTTCCTTATGATTAGATTTGGGTGAAATTTGATGCAGACACAAGGACGAACCCTATTGAAATTGATGAAAATCGGTTCAGATTTAGATACAGCTCCCATATATATTTTCTTCCGATTTAATTTGAATGGTGCACAAAACTCACATTATTTGACCGATTAAGACGAAATTTTGTATAAAGTACTAGATTGAGCCCAGAATGAAATTTGTAAGAATTTAAATTGTTTCAAATATGTATGTAGATCACATATTTAATTTCGTACGATTAAATTCCGTTCTATCGACAGAATATTGTACATATTAGTAGGTCATGTATGTACCCAAAGTGATCAAGGTTAACTTTCCTTACTGATTTTTACTGTTCTAAAGTCAATATGATCTTCCCGTCCTTAATTTCCTCCCAATAAACAAGAAAATGTTATTGTTTGAAGAATTCTTTTGGTTTTAAGAAATAATAACAAAAATAAAATTTGTCTTGCAACTTTCTAAATTTACTGCTTACCTATTCATAGCAATACGTTATAGAATATTCCATAACGTCTCTTCATATTGTTAAGAGCAATGTACTCTAGTGTAATTATAAAGAACATGTTTGAAACATTCTTACAACAGAAAGAAATGAAACACATTTTTATTTTATCCCTTATTATTCTAGTCCATAATTTTGTACCACTCACAATGAAAAACATTTTTTTCAATAAAGGATTATTTAATGTATGGTGTGTTCTTAATGCATCCCTTGATTTTTGTGTTTCTTCGATCGTCTAAGTAAACGTCATGTTTTAAGAGCCTTATACAATTTAGATTTGTTTCCTGGATGAAAAGAATCGTACTTTCCCAAAATAGTATATCAATGTAGCCAATTTGTCTGTTATCCTGTTAATATGACATTATTCTTAATATTCATGGAACATTTTTTCACACGCCACAAAATCTACCTATTCCGGATTTAGTTGTTTCCAAGAAAGATTTAAATGCAACAAAAGATTTCCATCAGAACCATGTGACTTTTCAAAACAGAAATAGAATTCACATAAAATGCGTTTGTTTGATTTGTTGGTATCTCACTGAGATATTCAGCTTATCCTATAAAGGATTCTCTCTGTTGTAAGATGAAAGGTTCGTCTTCAACAAAGACAGACTCACAAAAAATTTGGTTTAATGATTTAATGTAACACCTTTAGCAGGTGAAACAGGCGCGAAGATGAATCGTGCTTGTAACGACTATTATGCTCTTGTTGTTAAACAGGAGAAGTCACATTGCTTTGACAACCACACACACATTTATTGGCATTGCTGATTTACAGCTTAAAAATGTTACAAAGCTGTTTTCAAGCATTTATTTGGACATTTAATGGGTCTTTGTGGCAGGTGAACGCCTATTTTTGTTTAATCTTCTGTGGAGATTTTCGGGTGGGGTTTGTTACAATGCAAATAAAATAAAAAGACCGAAGTCAGACAAAAAACTACATCATACCCTACCGACTTAGCGAATAACCAAAAATGTGCCTCTAAGATTTCTATTGTAGCCTTGATACTTTATCTATATTTCTATATTAATCACAAAAATTGTATGTCAATCGGTGCATGATATCGGTGTAGAATTTATATGAAATCGAGGAAAATTATGTATTAAAGTTATATGTAAGCTCTGAAAAATTCAATCGGTCAAACGATAGGTATTTCGTGCACCATTTTCATAAAAGCAGTCGTATGTATTAGTACACGTCCATAGCGTACTAAATTAAGACTAGAAGATGTGTGTAAAGTTTCCCGAAAATCGATTCAGATTTAGATATAGCTCCCATATATATTTCAGTTCGAGTTAATGTAAATGGACAGACAGACGGACGGACATGCATAAATCGACTTAGAAAGTGATTCTATGCATATTTTACAAACATATGCACAAAGACAATACCCTATACCTCAGTGTGGTAAAAGGTATAAAGAGCCGTTAATTTCGACCGGGCCAAACTTTTGATACCATACGAGGTATTTTCTACCCAATGAGAATCTAAAATATTAAATTGCTTTCAAATTGGTTAAAACACCTGCTCAAGCTCCCCAAAAACCAATCTTTAGCAATCCCAATGCAAAATTTCAAAGGTCTATCTCAAATACTGCAATCTCTATCGTGGTTTCAACAGACACGCGGAAAGGCTTAAACCAACATAGAATTTTATTCTGATCAACAATACTTTATGGGGTCTCCGATGAATATTTGAATTCAATAAGCACACCACCGTATGGTGTAGGGTATAAATATATAGTTCAATCTAGGTTTAATGTGGATCGCTTTCCAAAATGTCAACATGTATTCTGACTTAATCCGGTACGATGTGCAAAATTTTACCTCAATAAAACAACACTTATGATGTTGGGTATAAAACATGTTTTAGTATTTAGACTCAATTCAAAAAACCCGAAGCCATTTAACCAATTTTTTTCCAAAAAAAGTAAAACTAATTGAAAAGAGTCTTATAATACTATAACTAGGTATAACATTTTCTGCACAATATTATATTATAAAAGCTTCTTAGGGGGTGTGTTTTTGTTGTTTTTAATTTTTGACATGATCATCATCATTTCTATCCATCTCTTCTTACTCCATTCCTGAGAAACAGGAAATTCTATTGTTTTGAGAATTCTTTTAATATTAAGAAATCACAACAAGCATAAATTTGTCTTGAAACCTTCTACATATTCTGCTAACCTATCCATACCAAGACATTGTGGAACATTTAACAAAAACGACAGATGTAGGTAAGAGGTAAATTATTTTTTTATGATAATAAAATCGTTTTTGAGCAAAACTAAATAACTTGCCATTCCACCCCTTATATTTCTTCATAATCAATAATTTCCTTATATTTCTTTGTTGTTTCTTAAATGTATGCTCGTAGTAATTCTTATAGTCCTTCGATCATAATGAACATCATGCTGAAATCCTTTTCTAGTTATGAGATCCTAATACAAACACAATGTTGATCTCTACCTGGATGGAAAGGATACATGGCCTCAATATTTTCACAATTTAAAAATTTTGCGACGCTGAACCTTTAGCAGCTTCACTTCATTGACGTTTTTTTTACAAAGCCACATTGTGCGAAGATTTCAAAAACAGCATGGTGTTAATTTTACTCTTGTATTTGATGCAACACCTTTTGAATGCGAATCTCGCTTGTTGTATTTTAAGGATCTATATCTCTCCGCCTATTATTCTTAACGAGTAACATTGCTTTGAAAAACCACTCACAGTCATTCGTTGCCATTGCAAAATGACTAATTCGTATTACCACTGCTACAAATAGGTACTGTACTGGATCTGTAATTTGATATCAATTTCCTGCTGACATAAAATAAGGAAGTATATAAGATGATCATTGCCTTTCTTGGAATGTAATGTGGAAATGACATTTCAGATTTCATCGTTACTGTTCATTTGTTTGGAATGTTCCACAATGTCTTGCTTTAACAGGCGAACAGGATTTTTAGGCACATGTAAGACAATTTTCTTTATTTTGTTATGATTATTATCGGTATTGTTCGAAATGTTCTTCTGTTATCAAGAAGTGGATGATTGCAAAAGATCAGTCTTCGTTTTGTAAACATACCCAGCTGCCTTGTTCATCCCTTATGATTTACCTATTATTTGAGATTTGATGAATGAAATCATAAACAATAAGGACCTGATGAAAAAACCGTCCTGAAACAATACTTTGGATAATAAAGAATGTCGTGTGCTAAGAAAATGTGATTATGCCACCAACATTTGAAGTAAAAATACCGATCGTGGGAACTTCGTTTTGTAGTGATTCACAAAAGTAATATCATAGAGATTAAAAACCTTACATTTCCTAAGAATAAATCAACAACTGAACATCAGAAAGGAAAGGCCCAAAGTTGGTAACATATATACTGATTTAAACTAAATGGACAATTGTTCCTCTCTAATGATTTTGGTTGTATGTGAACAATATCGGACAATAACAGAATAACATCTGGTAATATGGCACAGCAGATTTTTTTCTTAACTAAATGCATGGCAATAACGGTACCAATCCCATAAGTGAAATATCCTAAGCAATCTATGAATATTTGTGTTTTAAAAATATTTGCAAAATGTAAGTCGGTGTTCTTGATCATTAGCGATGGGCAATGACGATTTAGCCATGTCCGGGTGTCTGTTGTAATCACTGTAGCCACTAAACGAATTGAAATAGATCGCCAAATTTTTGAATGGGCTTGTCGGTATTTTGTTGTTCTTGAGCTAATTTTTCAACCGAATTCGCTGAAACTTGGTACATCGGGTTCTTATTGGGCACCAAATCTCTCCACTAATAAAAATTATATGTATTTCTCCACTTTTACTGCTAGCGCCCATATAACGGTACCAACCCTTTTCAGTATTTCGGATGTTTTAGAGCGTTTTTCAACCATATAACTCCACTTTGACTGATAGCCCACATATAACGGAATTTTATGTTTTTTGAGAGCTTTTTTCAACCCAATTCGTTGCAATCTGGAACTTTTAGATATTATAGTATACTAGCTGGACCCGTGGCACTTCGCCGCCCCTACCATTTCCTAAGAATAAATCAACAACTGAACATCAGAAAGGAAAGGCCCAAAGTTGGTAACATATATACTGATTTAAACTAAATGGACAATTGTTCCTCTCTAATGATTTTGGTTGTATGTGGACAATATCGGACAATAACAGAATAACTTCTGGTAATATGGCACAGCAGATTTTTTTCTTAACTAAATGCATGGCAATAACGGTACCAATCCCATAAGTGAAATATCCTAAGCAATCTATGAATACGTGAGTGTATTTGTGTTTTAAAAATATTTGCAAAATGTAAGTCGGTGTTCTTGATCATTAGCGATGGGCAATGACGATTTAGCCATGTCCGTGTGTCTGTTGTAATCACTCTAGCCACTAAACGAATTGAAATAGATCGCCAAATTTTTGAATGGGCTTGTCGGTATTTTGTTGTTCTTGAGCTCATTTTTCAACCGAATTCGCTGAAACTTGGTACATCGGGTTCTTATTGGGCATCAAATCTCTCCACTAATAAAAATTATATGTATTTCTCCACTTTTACTGCTAGCGCCCATATAATGGTACCAACCCATTTTCAGTATTTCGGATGTTTTAGAGCGTTTTTCAACCATATAACTCCACTTTGACTGATAGCCCACATATAACGGAATTTTATGTTTTTTGAGAGCTTTTTTCAACCCAATTCGTTGCAATCTGGAACTTTTAGATATTATAGTATACTAGCTGGACCCGTGGCACTTCGCCGCCCCTACCAAAGGCCAAAAAAGTAAATCCATAATATGGTAATTTTTACGATGGAATGTGTAACAGACTTAGAATTTTTAAGCGTATAGCAGTATTGCTATAAAAATAATCGTAACTCAAGTTGCAGTGCATTCCAACATCGCGCAATTATTCGAAATTCGAGGTATCAAAATATTGGGGTTTTTGGAGGAGTGGGTGAAAGAAAATAACATTCTTAAGTGTCCACGATAATATATATAGTGAATAAATCTTTCAAAAGAACATCCAAGAAAGCGAGTAACATATTCCGACACGTGACTGTCACTACGTAGATTATAAATAAAGCGTGTTATGGTATTAATAATTCGCTTTAGCTTATTAACATACAAATCAACGTATCCCGAATACACTCCAAGTCCATATAATACACTCCAGCGACATTAACAGAGCATTTGCCAATATTAACTTTACACGTTGCGTTAAATATAAATGGGATGCAAAAATTCTACGCAAAGTGTTCCAATCTTTCCCCGCTAAAACAGTTGCTGTACAACAATAATTTTGTACTGATATTGGAATATATTGAAGGATGAGGGATTATGATTATTTGAACAAAATCCCAAAGTTTCGGTTTGAAAAAAATGACATTAAAATAATGCACAGAACGCAGTGCATAAAACGACTTAGATGGTTGTTTTTGTTATCTTCCATCACAGTAGAAGTATCCATTGAAAAGCAGTAATAGGATCAGCGAATAAAAATTAAAGGTGTATCTAAATTTATCATATCCCAGTCTCCGAATTTAACGTGCCTTCTAGATGATCAAACGATTTATAATTAAAATTCACACTATTAACTTCGGTGTTTTTTTAAGCCAAATAAGTAAGGAAAGGAGTAAAGTCGGACACTATGTGTATATTAAACAGGACTATTAACATGAAATTGTATGAACTAAAATGAGCGATATTTATCTAAATGTGAATCGACTTAGATCTATCCATAAACATGCCATTCGTTTGTTACAATGGGACAAAAGTATGTAAATCGACTTCAAAAAATTTCAATAGGTCATCCGTTGTGCTATGTCTGTACTTCTAGAACACGCAACTACGTAATTCTATGCTCAATTTTGTACGTAGTGCAAAATTTGATGTCAATCTGACGAACATGAGGAGTTTGATGGCCAATTTACTTAAAATCCTGCGAAAATATATATGGAAGCTAATTTCAACGAAACTTGTCACAGGTTAGGTTATACTAATTTCTGTACGTTTTGTTCCTATTAGCCATATATTGGTTCCTTGGTGCGTCAATTACTTAAAATCAATCTATAATATAAGGAAGCTATATCTAAATCTCAACCGATTTTCAACCGAAACTTGACAGACATCACTGTAGGCTCAATTCAGTACGTTATGCCAAATTTCGTGCAATTCGAAGGATAACACTGCGTATCATAACTATAGACGCACCCATAATTCAATTGGTATTTTAGTTGACAAATAAAATGGACCCATTAAGTTATTGTTCACAATAAAACTATCAAAAACACATATTATTCAACAAAAATAATGAATTTATTCTTTATGGTTTCTCGAATTCTGCACTTTCAAAATTGCTGGTGTTGCATAACTATAGACGCACTTTTACAAAATTAGAAAAAAATATTTTTTAAAACTTAAATAAGATAAAATAACTTTTATAAATAATGGGTGGACCTTACCCATTTTCAAAATTTTTTCATCACACTGTGATCAAAAGGCAAGTCTTCATCGATTGACCGCCTAAAAATAAAAACAAAGGTTTTTGCACACAACATTGTTGATTTGTTGGCTAATATTTTTCGATTTTAACCATACTTATATATATGAACTGGTGCGTTGTCCTGCTAAAAAAAGTCCTTGATTGTTGCTGCTTTATGGCAATAATTTGTCTTCCAAGAAACGTACTCCATTGAATTCATCCGACAACATGGAAATGTCAAATAAAGGCTATAAAATGCTCCCAAGGCCATTGGAACCGGAAATATCGTATTAAGAAATAACGATATTACGGTAACCGCCACCTTGGGAGCATTTTATAGCCACGGAATGCTTTATTTGAAATTTCCACGGAATGCTTTATTTGTGGATTGTTTGTGATAAATTTCAATTTATTGCACTCTTCGGTAACAATGAATGCTAAAATATATGGGTTCATGTTTTGGAATAGCACCCATTTAAGGGTACCGCCCCATTTGCGGTATTTTAAAGGACGTGGGTTCATTATCCAACCGATGCACCTGTAATATCGCATATCGAGTTTTCAGAGGATAGAATACCTCCTCGCGTATTAAATGCGCCCATGTTTCGAACACATCCTCATGAAAAAGTCCCACTTTTTTATAGTGGTCCACATTACCCGACATTGAATATTTTTATTTAAAAGTAATTTTTGGCTTCAAAATTGAATAAAAATTTAAAAATCACCGATTGTAATTACATCTGAACGTATATTTTTGTTAAAGAAAGCAAGAAAACTACATAACATCGTTATATTCGAAAAAACAAAGTGTACGACTATTTTGCAAAAATGTTAAAATCACATTTTTACAATCAGAGTTACATTTTCTCCTACTACATTTTCAACATTGCAATTATTTATTAAAAGCCAACTTTGATGTTTGGCGGCATTAACATATTTCAAGAATTTTCTTAGATATGGGGGGTGGTCCACATTAGACGCATGGTCCACATTACCCGAAGTTACTCTATGGACTTTGGTGCTCCATTTGCATTAAATCGGACGAAAATATATATAGGAGCTATATCTAAATATGGACCGAAACATGGCAGACATCACTCTAGGCTCTATTCACTACGTTATGCCAAATTTCGTGCAAATCGAAAAATGTATAATGACTTTGGTGCACCATTTACATGAAATCGGACGAAACTATATATAGGAGCTATATCTAAATCTGAACCGATTTTTCCCAATTTCAATAGGGTTCGTCCTTGGGCAAACCAAATGAGCTGTGCCAAATTTCATCCAAATCGAATTATAAATGCGACCTGTACTTTGTTTACAATTTAACACCAACAGATGGACGGACATGCATAAATCGACTCAGACAGTGATTCTATGCATATTCTCAAAAGGAACCATGGGTCTATCTCGTTTCCTTTTGCCTGTTACAAACATATGCACAAAGACATAATACCCTGTGCCACACTGTGGTGAAGGGTATAAAAACAGTAAGGAAGACAGTATATTCGGACTGGGCCGACTATATGATACCCTTCACCACTTGGGGTATATTCTGAATATGTATCCTACGTCGCCATTTTGAACGAAAATTGGCATGAAATTGAACGAAACATATGCACAAAGACATAATACCCTGTACCACACTGTGGTGAAGGGTATAAAAACAGTAAGGAAGACAGTAAATTCGGACTGGGCCGACTATATGATACCCTTCACCACTTTGGGTATATTCTGCATATGTATCCTACGTCGGCATTTTGAACGAAAATTGGCATGAAATTGAACGAACTTAAATATGTGAAATTTATCTATATCTAAACCGACTAACATCAATCCCTATACATGTCATGCTAAATGTTGTAAATCGATTTAAAGCAAACTTGACACACGCTAGTTGGTATGTTGCTCGGTCGAAACTATATATGGGAACTATATCTAATTCAGAACCGATTTTCCCGAAACTTTGCATACATCATTCTTGACCTAATTTAGTAGGATGTACCAAATTCCGTGCAAATCGAAATATATATAGGGACCATTTACATTAAATCGGACAAAAATACATATATGGGAGCTATATCTAAATCTGAACTTTCGATTTTCACGAAACTTAGCACACATCATTCTAGACTTAATTCGCACGCTATGCCAAAATCCATGCAAATCGAATGATATATAGCGACTTTAGTGTACCAATTACCTAAACTCGGGCGAAACTATATATGGGAGCTATATCTAAATCTGAACTGATTTTCACGAAACATAGCACACATCATTCTTGACCTAATTCAGTAGGCTAGACCAAATTTCAAATCGAAGGATATATAGGGACCATTTACATTAAATCGGACGAAAATATATAGGAGCATTATGTAAATCTGAACCGATTCACCAATTTCAATAGGGTTTGTCCTTGGGCCAAATAAATGAGCTGTACCAAATTTCATCCAAAGCGGATTATAAATGCGACCTGTGCTTTGTTTACAATTTAACAACAACAGACGGGCGGACGGACGAAAGTGATTCTATGCATATTCTCAAAAGGACCATAGGTCTAGTTCGATTCCTTTTGCTGTTACAAATATATGCACAAAGACATAATATCCTGAACCAAAGTGTGGTGAAGGGTATAAAGAGGGCAAATGTGTGTACAGTACTAATTTGTGTATACAGTCCAAATTATTTAAATCGCTTCGTTCTCGAATTGTACTCATTCTGTCATCAGTATTACTTTTTTGATTCAGATATTTCCACCTTTATCATTTTCATAAAAACAAATTGGGAATTGGCAACACCTACATAAAGGCGGTTTGTGAACTTAGTAAACATCTGTGGTTTGTATATTTACTAACACTTTGCTATAATTGCCAATTCCAATTCTTTGCTATAATGGCCAATTCTGATCTAAAAAAGGGGCAATTTGTATGGGGGCTACTGTTTCCCCTGCCTCCATCAAAAAATTAAGTACCCTATGTTACCACAAATGTACTCAAAAATCGACTGTGAACATTTCATGAAAATCCGTTCAGTAGTTTAGGAGTCTATAGCTAACACTGATCAAACAAACAAACAAACAGAAATTGATTTTTATATATGGGCAATATTGCCAATTTTTTAACATAGCTGAAGCGGAGGTTCACCCTTTTATAACTCGGGAACTACTTAAGTATATGAAAAAAAGTAAATAGTTTTGCGTTAATTGATCTGTCGTTGCAAACTGTTCATGATATTGACCTCCAAATTTTATTTTGGTGGAAGCTGTGTCTACTTTAATGTAAAAAAAATTGTAAAAACAGGTTGAGGCGAACCAGTTTTTTTATGTTCTCTATCGATTTGTGACTAAGCCACTCATTGCACGGTCTTCGTGTCAAAAGAAAACTAGAAGCCAACAAAATGGGGACTACGCCCCTTATGTATCATTTTTTAAAAATTTTAACTACATCTACCTTTAAATGATGCTGACATTTTGAAGCTCGATTTTGAGTGTTTTTTTTTAATTTTACTTCTAGCTTTAATACGCAAACAGGAATTTATAAAAATCGATTATAAGATTATTGTAGTCGCGAATCTGCATAATTTGATATGTATTTTGTGTATATAGTATGCACAGCTTCAGAGTAATACTCATCCGAAGGTGCGAATTTTGTGCGATCAAATTTCTAAAAAACCTATTTTCGGGCCAAATTTTTAGATCTGTCAACTGAATGATATGAGAATCCGCGATCAATAAGGTTTTTTACGTTTCGGATGATATAAAATCTTCTTCGTGAAAATCCATCTACTAGAACGGCGGGAACTGGCCTTCCAAAAACACGAAATTTGGCAAAAAATGTTTTTGAAAATATCGCGGATTTATTTGCGTTTTCTGTGTATCATTTCCGCTTCAATAAATGACCTCATACGGATTTTGATCTTTTTCGAAAAGAGAACTTTAAAAACTTCAGCCGAAAGAGAGATGTACGCAATTTATCTCAAAAATAGATTGTGATGGCACATCCATGGTTCTTAATGGACCACATTGAAATGGTATAGATCGATGTTTTTTTTTTAGGGTGCACACCGAAATCGGATGCGCGTTAATGGCACATGGAGTTTTCGGAAATTATTCGCGTTTTACGATTTTTTAGGTACTTCAATGTAACGTGTGGCACATCTTAGCCGTCAAATGAAATTTCGCAAAATATATATGGATTGGAAGATAAACTTCAGAACTTCCTGGAAACCGCATGCGCATCAAATGATTTTGAGAATTACGCGATTTACACGCAATTTAAAATGTATATTTCATAATATTATTTTATTTTAACATTTATTCCTATTTGTAGAATTCTAAGATTTATCGGAAGGGTCTTGATATAATCCGCAAGGCGAATACTTATACACAAAAAGTGATTATTATTATATATGACAATTTTTCGGCAAAATTCGGGTAAAATAGCAGAATAACCCTAACATTTTTTTCAGAAATTTCTTGTATACAATTAAAAAAATAAATATGACGACATTATTTTTTCGAACCAAAATCAATCATTTTTCCTCAATATCTTGTTTTGTTGTCGCTTTGATTTAGAAACCGCTACACGGACTTGTGTGATTTTGATATCATTTGATTCACCATCGTGTTTAGATTATGTAGATATTTTTAAATTAATGTTTAGGTGTGTGTATGTCATTAATATAATGAAAATATTGATGTCATCTGCTATATTTTTTTATGTTTCTCATATTTCGCGAAGATGTGCAACTTTATCGCGATTACTATAATATATTCATATTCTTATTTTACGGAGGAAGATCTATATCAACGTTTTTGTTCAATATAATAAACGGCGTAATTTTAAGATTTTTTTCTTATGCCAAAAATTAAAACCTCGATAACTTTTGCGCGCATCAACCAAAAATTTGATCGCGAACGGTTTCGGAGTCAGAACATTTTTCTCTATATGTGTACCAAAAATCATTGATGTGCCAAGAAAACAAAAAAGCTGATTTTTTGAAAATAGAATATTAAAAATTTGGCAATATTGCCCATATATAGATTAAATCTCTCGCAGAGATGGTCAGAAACAGTGACGTAAATGACATACATTTCCGACGTGTAATACAACGTCGGAACCCCACCCAAAACCATTAAGTTTTTGACAAAATAGCTATTTCCATTAAACAATTTCTAAATTATATATGCTTTACTCATATCAAGATTCTTCTGCAAAAAGTTTATAATTTTTTATCAGTTCTAGTAAGGAATAGTCAGATATATGTAAAAATAATATATATTCTTGAAAATAACTGTATATAGTAATAATATTCAAATACATGAATATTATTACATTTTTTGACAGTCGATAACCTAAAAGTTTGTCAGACGGACCATCCCTGATCTCTCCACTAAAATTATAAATATAGGTCCAATTTTTCCGGTACTCTCCATATAACAGTCGATTTATGCATGTCCGTCAGTCTATCCGTCTGCCCATGTATAATTGTAAACAAAGTACAGGTCGCATTTATGATCCGAATTGGATGAAATTTGGCACAGCACATCTATTTGGCCCAAGTACGAACCCTATTGAAATCGGTTGAGAGTTAGATATAGTTCCCATATATGTTTTCGTCCCATTTAATGTAAATGGTGCACCACATTCCCTAATATCTTTCGATTTGCACAAAATTTGGCATAGCGTACTGAATAAAGTCTAAAATGATGTGTGTTATGTTTAGTAAAAATCGGTTCAGATTTAGATATAGCTCACATATATATTTTCAGCCGATTTAATGTAAATTGTGCACCAAAGTCGCTATATATCCTTCGATTTCCACATAGTTTACTTAATTGAGTCTAGAATGATGTGTGCTAAGTTTTGTGAAGATCGGTTCAGATTTAGATATAGCTCCCATATATATTTTCGACCGATTTTATGTAAATTGTGCACCGAAGTCTCTACATATTTTTTCGATTTGCACGCAATTTGGCATAGCGTACTGAATTTAGTTTACAATGATATGTGCTATGTTTCGTAAAAATCGGTTCAGATTTAGATATAGCTCGCATATATATTTTCGACCGATATAATATTAATTGTGCTCCAAAGTAGCTATATATATTTCTATTGCACGACATTTGGCATAGCGTATTGAATTAAGTCTAAAATGTTGTGCTAAGTTTCGTGAAAATCGGTTCAGATTTAGATATAGCTCCCATATATATTTTCTTCCGATTTTATGGAAATTTTTCACTACGTATCAAATTGAGACTAGAATACGTTATTGTGTTTTGTTGAAAGTGATGCAGATGCAGACATAGTTTCCATATATATTTCGATTGGAATTAAATGTTGTCTGATTGGAATTAAATGATTAAATCGGTTAGTCCATTTATACGCAAAATCTTTTAGTCGGTACACTTATAGATAAAGACGATGTTAGGACACAATTTCATGTTAGGATACATATGTAAAATATATGCAAAAGTGGTGAAGGGTATCATATAGTTGGCCCAGTCTGACTTTACTACTTTCCTTACTGGTTTTTATCGGTAACAAATCTCCCTGGTGACAAATCTCCCTCCCAAAGTTTATTACTATTCAGCCCCTTTTTGGAATAGTCCCCATTCACCACACTATGGTACAGAGTATTATGTCTTTCTGTATGTGTTTGTAAAAGGCAAAAGTCGATTTATTTATTTGTCCGTCTATCCGCCCGTCTGTCCGTCCATGTATTTTTGTGAGCAAAGTACAGTTCAAATTATTGTTCTGAGTTGGATGAAATATCATTATCGGACCGCATTTAGGCCTACCGATCGGAATTTTTAATATTTATCGTGAAGGAAACCTAACATTTTTGTTTTGTATCACAATACCATACAAAACGAAAATGTTAGGTTCGAAATCGAGCTATATCCGCCCTTAATTAGTCATAGCCCCTCATATTGATAACTCCAAATGTTTGGTAATTCTTACACAATGTAATCAATATTGGCCCCCTTTACGTATAGCCCCACATATAACTTTTCCTTCTAATTTTAGTATTTTGAGGATTTTATATACATTTTTCACCTTAGGAAAATCCCCATTAAAAATTCGTGTGCATTATGGCTTACAACAGTCGCGTGTACAATTATCGGTATAGGTCCACTTTTTGGTATGTTCCACATATCCCCCCACTATACATAAGAAGTCTCGACAGTATACCATAGTTCCTCGTGGGGTCGGAAACGTTTATGCTAATAAATGTTACTACCATATGGTGAAATTTTTAGGTATTCAATATTAATATTTTTGATAGCAATTTAATATTTCTGGCAGTCAGCAGCGTGACCGTTGTGCCGCTAAAGTAGCAATTTTGATACATTATATCGGCCCTGTGTCACTTTTTGAAATTTTGAGCACCTTCTTCCTACATTTTTCCACTTTGTTTTAAATTGCTTGTTAACACATTTCAATCGGTTTTATTGAAATTGCCTATTAGAATTTTTACATCCTGTGGTACAGGGAATTGTTATTGTGTATTTGATGACATACCCAAATGAAGATAACATTAGTTATCAGAATAGGAGCAATTCAGGACATCTCATTTGTTTAGCCTATACAAATTGTTGAGAATCGGTTAAGATATAATTATAGCTCCCGTATACAAGATGGTGCGCCTAAGACCCTACTTTTTTCCCAATTGAGGCGAAATTTAACATTGGGTATCGAATAGAGTCAACAATGATTTTTCATGGGATACAAGCTTAGAATGAGAATAATGTGGATTTTTGTTTCGAATATTAAAAAATGTAAACAAAATACTTAACTTTTGTCCGATTTTAAAATTTGTAAGTACCGTCCATATATAATTTCATCAGATTCCATGTTAATATGTAGCAAAATAGTGTGATACTTTTTGTGCAATATTTTCAAAAGATTTGTGCCACTTTTTTTCAAAAATTATACTGTCTGTGATACTTTTCGAAAAATGTCAGCGGTCACGCTGGTAGTTTGCCCTATGTAATATGCCCTATATAATTATCCCATCCATTTTTGTTTACATCCGAAGTTCTAAACATACTTCCTAAGATCATTCGATATAGTATAAGTTGTGAAATTTTAATTTCAAGTGACTGTAGATAATGTTCAGATCGGCCGAAAATAAATTAATTTAAATAAAGAAATTGTTTCTTATAAAGATTTATTGACAAATGTATCACCATCAGAATTTAAATCATACTTTTATGATTTGAACACATAACAATCCTTTTATTGGTAACTAGTATTAAATGCAAACGATTTCGAATTTATTCGGAAATTAAATATAAGTTTTTATCAACGTCACCATATTTGTAACATGATTTTCTATTTTCCCCTTTTGGAAATATTAAATTGGAATTGAGGAAAGACGACAAAAACATTATCGCATATATTTTTTGAAATTTTTCGAAATTTATTTATATAATTTTCACAATTGAACTAAATCAATATATATTTGAAAATATCTAGCAATCTTATTTGTGTGTTGTAGTTCTTGTTGTCATTGTCACCAATGACGATATCAGCAATAAATACATCCCACTGAGCTTGCCACTTCTGCAGAGCTACGATTTTCTGCTCCGGTGAAAGGGAACTGTAGTTAATCGAGTTCATTGCCAATTTCTTGAGGAGTCTCAAGTCGGAGTGGGCGGATGCAATGCCCAGGAAGGCAATATAGAAATCATGAGACAATGGAGTCGCCTTCCAAAATGATGGGTCATCTGAAGAAATGACTACTGGATAATTGTCGGCGAACAAATGTGTACATGGATGATTGCGGAAGTCCGATACAAGTTGAAGCACCTGGTTTGATATGGGATTCACCTCAACGGCAATGTTTCGCTCCTTTATCATTTGCAGCACCAATGGGTGTTTAACCAAAGCAAATCCATGTCCAATACGTTTGCTTCCCAGTAGGACGGCATCAATAAGGTTTTCATCGACGTCAGAGCCATACCAGTTCGTTTCGCCGGCATGGAAAAAGAAATCAATATTATCGGGGATATTTAGCAGTTGAGGAATGAAATCTTTGAGCGGTCGACCGGGTTCCTCTTGACCCACCAAATCAAAACCCGCCAAAAAGTCGGGAAACTTTGCCTTAATTTCGATGCAGGTCTTAATAAAATGCTCCATACCTTCGTCATTTATGTTACGTGTTGGGGCATAAATTAATTTTGATCCAATGAAATTTGGGTTTGCCGCCATAAATGTGTCCAAAGTTTCTTTGTAAACACTGACCGTATAGATTTCAGGATATACGTTGCCATCCAAGTCATATAACGACGGCAAAGTGGAACGAAATTCCAAATATTGGACACCGTCGACATAAAACTCCTCTAGGGCATTGTAATAGTAATCGGCCCATACCGGAACGTAGAACAGAAGACCAGCTAAGAGGCGAAAAATACTCATAAATCGGTTCCATGCTTCATTGTTATCTGGGAATTTTTCCACAGGATACATTGTCAGATGATCCCTAAGGTATTGGTCGACGTGCTCTGTGCCATTGACTACTCGGAGTTTTGACATCAGATTCCAAGTACAATTAGCATCCGCATCGCTCTTATCTGGCTTTACCTTTGCAAACCTCAAAGCGGATATTGTTTTCGTGGTATTATCGGAGCAACCCCATAGGTTGTCACGATATGTAAGCTTCACAAGAAAATCGGTGCTGCACAAAGCCGTATCATGAGCGTGCAGCACTCCACCTTTTGGCATCTTCGAAATTAATTTAAAGAGCGGCGATTGCCTGATATCATCTAGTACCTTGAAAAAATGTTGGGACGGGGTAAACAAACGAGGAGTAATCATTCCGTTTTCATACTCCTTGGTCTTAAGGGTCATAATCTTTTTGTTGGCTTCCACCTCCCGTGAAGTCAGCTCTACATCAGCTCCAAAGGATTTGGACTCTTCGCAGCGGTAAAATTTGTCGCGAAGCCAGTTATATTCTTCAGGAGATGGCCGATTCGATGTATGAATTTCATGTTGTTGAAACATGTTGGAGCTTCTCATATACGACGCCGATTCAAGTCCTTGGTATGTGGCTGCCGGATGCCAGCTTGTCATATAGAGCACACTTATTGTCCACAAGCTTTTGAGTATCATTTTTGTTAGTGCCGAATCAGAAACTGAGACCACGACGAGCAACGTACATCTACGGCGATGGTTTTAATTGAACTAACCACACCACCCCACTGATAACTGCTTTATACTGGTAAAAAAACCGTTCGTGTTTATCGCCTTCCTCGTCGTTTCTTTATCGGCAATAATAACCAGCCACTTTCTTATCCTACAAGGCGTTTGAATGTTTACCTACAACTGATTGTTAAATACTTAGAGAACATTTCCAACCCTCCTTCATTTTCTAAGATAGACAGATATCACATATTTATACCCTTCACCACACTGTGGTACCGGGTATTATGTCTTTGTGCATATGTTTGTAACAGGCAAAAGGAAACGAGATAGACACCAACATGTTCCTTTTGAGAATATGCATAAAATCACTTTTTAAGTATTTATGCATGTCTGTCTGTCCGTCTCTCCGCCCGTCCGTCCATGTGTTTTTGTTAACAAAGTACAGGTCGCATTTATGATCCGATTTGGATGAAATTTGATTTGCCCCAAGGACGAACCCTATTGAAATTGGGAAAAATCGGTTCAGATTTAGATATAGCTCCCATATATATTTTCGTCCGATTTAATGTAAATGGTGCACCAAAGTCCCCATATATCTCTCGATGTGCACGAAATTTTGCACAGCGTAATGAATTAGGTATAGAATGATGTGTGTTAAATTTCCTGAAAATCGGTTCAGATTTAGATATAGCTCCCATATAAATTTTCGTCCGATTTAATTTAAATGGTGCACCAAAGTCCCTATATATCATTCGATTTGCACGAAATTTGGCAGAGCGTAATGAATTAGGACTAAAATGATGTGTGTTAAGATTCCTGAAATCGGTTCAGATTTAGGTATAGCTTCTATATCTGACCAAATGAAAAATTTAGTATCGGTTGCAGAATGACATGTTTATTGATCCAATTTTATTTTACTGGTCCTTTAAAAATGAGACGTCTGTTAGGATTCAGTGTATCATCATTTATGATTCAAATGCTAATCAAATATGGAGGTTTCCTATGGATGCAGCAAAATTATTGTGCTAATAACATTAAATCGCTTTTATGGAGGCGGCAGGACAACATCATAATATTTTTTATACCCTCCACCATAGTATGGAGGGTATATTAGTTTTGTTTTTCCGTTTGTAACGCATCGAAATAATCATTTCCGACCCTATAAAGTATATATATTCTTGATCAGCGTAAAATTCTAAGACGATATAAGCATGTCCGTCTGTCCGTCTGTCTGTAGCGTCTAAACGAATTGAGATAGAGCCCCAAAATTTGGCATAGAGTCGTATTTTGTCTGCAGGCAGGTCAAGTTCGAAGATGGGCTATATCGGTCCACGTTTAGGCATAGCTGCCATATAAGGGTACCCCCCAATTTTCGGTATTTTGAGGTTCTTGAGCGTGTTTTTCAACAGAATTCGCTGAAATTTGGTACTTTGAGTTCTTATTGGGTAGCAAATCTCCCCACTAAAAATTATAAATATAGGTCCATTTTTTCGGACAGCCCCCATATAAGGGTACCCCCCAATTTTCGGTATTTTGAGGTTCTTGAGCGAATTTTTCAACCGAATTCGCTGAAATTTGGTATTTTGGGTTCTTATTGGGTAGCAAATCGCCCCACTAAAATTATAAATATGGGTCCATTTTTTCGGACAGCTCCCATATAAGGGTACCCCCCAATTTTCGGTATTTTGACGTTCTTGAGCGCTTTTTTCAACCGAATTCTCTGAAATTTGGTATTTTGAGTTCTTATTGGGTAGCAAATCTCCCCACAAAAATTTATAAATATAGGTCCATTTTTTCGTACAGCCCCCATATAAGGGTACCCCCAATTTTCGGTATTTTGGGTGTTTTGGTCGCATTTTTCTACCGAATTGGTTGTAATTTGGTACTTTGAGTTGTTATTGGGTACAAAAAAAAATTAAAATAGATATCTAATATGTTCCGCGTTTTGAGTTTGGTTCTAAGACTCTGTTGTAATTATTTCTCCTGCGGAGGATAGCTAGATAAAAAATATAACGTAAGGTTCGATAATGAACTACAGCCGCATTTAGACCTAGCCCCTGTGTGGAGGTTCCTGAAGGAGTAGACCGATATTCTCCATCTTTGAATTTTATCTAAGTTTGGAAGAAATAATAAGATGGGCAAAGTTTGGATGAAATCTAAAATTTTCTAAAACGGATTTGGTCCAAAGAAACGTGGGGTCTAGAACCAATATTTCTATGAGGCACATTTTCACAGTGTTAAATTGTATACACCCTCATTAGCCATAAGGCTAAGGGTATAATTATCCATGAAACATTTCTGAAATTTGTATTATGGTTTACATAATCCCTTTTTAGAAATGTCAGTATAGGCCCACTTTTTGGTATGTTCCCTATATTTCCATTTCAAGTACATGTCAGTATATCTATGGTGGAGGGTATCCAAAGTTCGGCCCGGCCGAACTTAACGCTTTTCCACTTGTTTTTTTTTCATTTTTCCGGTAATAGTCCCAGATATTTAAGAACAGTAAGTAGCACCACAGTGTCATTAACTTGCACTGGTGATTTATAAAGTGGAAAGCTGTTGCTTGCCCATATAAATAGATCTCTACAACTCATATCAACGATTTGTCTTTAATATCCAGTTCCATGCAACTGGGAAAATGAGTAGATGATGAGTCTCGGAAGTAATATTACATGCTCCTCTTCGTCCAATACTAACTTGGATTAAAGGATCCCTAAATAGTATTTGTCGAAATAAAATAGATTCATTAACTCTAAGGACAGAAACTACATTTTACAAATTTAAAATCTATTACATGATGCTGTGACAATGTTAAAAAAGTTTATCTTGCATTTATTATTGTAGGGGTTATAACTTTTAAATCACATTTAAACATATTCAGAACTTTTGTATTGCTTCCTCCAAAATACCACATTACTTGTAAAATACTTGCGACAAAACTATTACTGAACTTAAGCGTTATATGTGGAAGAATCCGTTCTATGAATATTTCTCACGTACATCAATAGAAAGCCAGGAAGATTGTGTACTAATAAATTTCACGTTTTGGTTGACTGGTCGTGACAAAATTGGCAAATGTCATTTATAGAAATTGTCATATGTCTTCCTTTCTATTAGAATATGTGAAAATTATAATGTGGCCATCGATTGAAACAAAATTTGTATTTTCGATACAACGTGACACTAGCACAGAAGCCAATTTGAATAGTTAGTTACTTGTTTGGAATTTAATTTTTGTGCCATAGAGCACGTTTTTCCTAAAATTTAAATGTACTGTAAATTGTACTGTTTACCAAAACGTATATGTACTTGGAATTTCACAGTTATTTGTTTTAGTTCATAAAAACACATTTTAAGCTGAAATAGGTCAATAAACGTGACTAGTCATTTGAATATGTTAGTGGTCTGCAAAAGCAAATATTCCCCGGGCGAAAGAATTCGGTTGCTAAGTATTTAAAAAAATATTTATTATTTAGATATTTTGGTGAACAAAATATGCCTCGTGTAACAATTTGCACTTCACATCCCACAATCCAGGCTAAACACTTCTATAGAATTTTTAAATGGATGACGTGGCTCTTTATACCCTACACCACACTGTGGTACAGGGTATTATGTCTTTGTGCGTATGTTTGTAACAGGCAAAAGGAATCGAGATAGACCCATGGTTCCTTTTGAGAATATGCATAGAATCACTTTCTGAGTCGATTGACTGTCCGTCCGTCCATATATTTTTGTTAACAAAGTACAGGTCGCATTTATGATCCGATTTGGATGAAATTTGACACAGTTCACTTATTTGACACAAGGACGAACCCTATCGAAAGAAAATGAATGTAAATGATGCACCAAACTCCCAGTATTTGTCCGATTGGGACCAAATTTTGCACAGCGCACTGAATTAGGTTCAGACTGATGTCTGCGAAGTTTTGTTAAGATATAGCTCTCATATACAGTTTCGTCCAGGGACCGAAAATAACAGTTATTTTTTAAAATGCGAACAAAAAATCTTCATGTTAGAGACATGGGACACCAATAGTGTCATATACCAATAGATTCGTATTGAGGAGCCCATTAAGGATATTGAGTGATCTTGAGAAAACACTCTCAGTTCCCATGTTAAGGATTATTTTTTAACGGAAAAAATAAACGTTGATTTTTAACTGTTAAAAATGATTTTTATTTTTTCCGTCAAAAATAAAAGTCTTTTTGGGATTTTTATTTTTTCCGTCAAAAATAAAAGTTTTTTTGGGATTTTTATTTTTTCCGTCGGAAAATAAAAGTCTTTTTGGGATTTTTATTTTTTCCGTCGGAAAATAAAAGTCTTTTTGGGATTTTTATTTTTTCCGTCAGGAAATAAAACTCTTTTTATGTAAAGAAGTTTATACAACTTGTAATCAGTTATAAAATTACAATTTATAAATCTCTTTCCTTATTACAATAAGTGTACACATAAGTAATCAAGATCAAAGGTAAAAAATATTTTTTTTTAACTTTTTAAAAAATAATCTAATGTACCAAATCATGAATATAAATTAAAGAATCATTCCCCTGACTATTAGGTCAAAGGTTATATAACTGGTATCAAACTCTATATGTTTATTTACGTAAAAAGGCCTTTATTTCCTGACGGAAAAAATAAAAATCCCAAAAAGACTTTTATTTTTGACGGAAAAAATAAAAATCCCAAAAAGACTTTTATTTTTGACGGAAAAAATAAAAGTCCCAAAAAGGCTTTTATTTTTGACGGAAAAAAATAAAAATCATTTTTAACAGTTAAAAATCAACGTTTATTTTTTCCGTTAAAAAATAAATAATTAAAGTGGATTTTTTTATTTAGGTCACATAATAACAGTTATTTTTTACCTGATTTGATATAAGTTATAACCGTTACGGTCCCTGGTTTCGTCCGATTTTTTTGGTGAATGATACACATAACTCCCAATATTTGTCCGATTGGGACAAAATTTTACACAGAGTACTGTTTTAGGTCCAGACTGATGTCTGCGAAGTTTTGTTAAAATCGGTTCAAATTTACATATAGCTCTCATATATAGTTTCGTTCGATATTTTGAATTATGACCAAACTCCCAATATTTGTCTGATTGAGTAAAATTTTGCATAGCGAATGCTATTGAGAAAGAAATGATGAGTGATTAGATTTGTTGAAATTGGTTCAGATTTTGATATAGGTCTTATATATATTTTCGTTCGATTTTATGTAAATGGTGGTTACACGAAATTTGGCAGAGGGTATTAAATTGAATATAGTGCTAACAAAAAACAAAAGGTCTATGCAACGGTTACTCAATTAGGTCCATGTGTTTATATATAGCTCCCATACATAATTTGACTCGATTTCATACAAATGGTACACCAAAGAATCCAAGTCTGTCCGTTTGACATGCAATTTTTCATTGATTTCAGAATGGTATGTGTATGGGGTTTTTCAATTGGTTCAAATATTTATCTAGATAGCACATTTAATTTCGCCCGATTGTATCGTTATATCTAAAGGATATTGTAGATATTAACATGTCTTGCATGTACTCAATGTGGTGAAGGGTATCATATAGTCGGCCCGTCCAACTTTTGAACTTTCCTTACTGGTTTGATAAAAAAAATGTTTTGTTGAAGAAATTTATCCAAAATTTAAAATGAAAATTATTATTTTCATGGTTTAGTATTTAGCTAAAAAAATATTTTCCTGAGAGTAATCTGCAAAAAAATCAATAACATAAATTCGTGTTCTGTGAAGATGTTCACTTGTGACCCGCATATTGACATGTATCATTGAATTTGATGATAAATCAAAACAAATGTCCATCAGAGGCATATATTTTCACCAAAGTTGTAGTTGGTGTTAGGGATTCAAACCCAAGTTGAATTTTGGATTTAACATTGCAAGAATATTCCTGAAAATAATCTCTTTACAAATTAGTAGATAATCCATTAACTGAAATATCCAACCGGATCTGAAAATTAAAACCATTAATGAGTAATTATAAAACAATTTACAACTTCTTGCTACCACTACATTTCGTTTCTACCAGCTATCGAGTATTTATATTTTTCTACCTTAAATATGTTGGGCGCCGTATTCCTTGTCAGGTAAATTTTATTTTACATTGGATTAGCTATTTTGACAATTAGACTTCGTTTGCTTTTTGACAGGTAATTCCTAGCAGATTTTATTATCCGAATGAGCTGTATTTTAGCTAAGCTCATTTATTTGGCTCAAAACTCCTATTGAAATTGGAGGAAGTCGGTTCAGATATAATTTTCAACCGATTCCACGTTGGCGTCGTTAAGATTTCGCCATTATCTGATAGACGCGAAACTTTGCGCAGTCTTCTTCCAAAAAGCTGACGATTCTTCCGAGGAGAGTTGAATTTTATTCCTCACACGTAATTGATAACGATTCCAGTCGCAAGAGGCAAGTAACAGTTATTATTGAAATGTGCATGTCGATTATTAAAATGGTTTGGATTTAAAAAATCGATGACACTGGTCCGTTCCAGTATAATTTTTAAATAAAATAGAATACTGATGGACGCTGCCTGCAGTACCCAGCTGTAGTTGAGGGTCTGAGTTTTAAGTGGAAATTTCAAAATTTAGTTCCGGGAATGAAATTAAGAAAATTTACTTGTTGTATATATTTTTATTTTGTTCCTCGATTCCGAGTCGCTGAGATATGGACTTGTCATATTTGGGTAATACGACCGTATATAACATTTCGTCATAGTAGGAAAGTTGAATATTTTTGTGCGTCTCGTAGGAATTTAGGTAACGCTGTTAAAAAATTATTCTTTTTGTAAACAATAGTTCGGAACAAGTTGAAAATGTGACCAATACTGTAGAAGTAGGAAAAACTGAAGAAAATCTGTATTTACATTTGCAATGAATACATTTTTGTTTTCTTTCGTAAAATTTGAAATGAAAATTTTTACAATATTTCTCAAAGTTCATTGCCAAAGAAACATAAATTTTTAAAATGATTTAAATATTTCTTTTGAAGGGAGTTGATGATTAAAGTCTACATCAGATGTACACTAAAGTCGAAATTCTACTTATTCTGGATCTTGTCATAGAATATGGTAATAAAAAGTAAAAAAGTGTCAGTCGGTGTTACCGACAGATACCCTCAGCATATGGTTTCCGGAGATCTTCAATTACTCACAGGCTTTTTTATTCGCTTTATAAATATTATATGTTTTCATCTAAGGGGCTTCGGATTTAATGCTTCTCAAAACGGTCATTCAATTCGCTTCAAATTAACTTTACAAGTTTATGAAATATTGACCCTTTGTGGGGGAGGTAGTAGAAGGAGTGGGCCAATGGCTCCATATTCGGAATCGATCTAGGCTTGGTAAAGATAACATGTCGTGCTAAATTTCGTTTTCAAATGGGACATTATTTTCACCTAATTAATTGAATATTGTAAATATTGAAGCAGTGGTCCAACGGGTCTCATTTTCGGACTTAATATAGACTTGGTAAAGATAATAAATTTTGCAAGGTTTGCTTCGAATTGGATAGTTCGTTCGCATTATTTTCTAGTACAAGTTTGAGCATTTGGTGGGAAAGCTAGCAGAAGTAGTGGACAGATATTCTCCATTTTCGAACTTAAACTAAGTTTGGAAGAAATATTACGATGTGCAAAGTTTGAAATCGATTACTCCCTTCGAAAGGTATCGTGCACACCAGCCGGCCGGGCAGACAGACAAACTAACGGATGGACATTTGTAAATAGACGCCAAATTGTCTGAAATGGATATGGTCCAAAGAAACATGTGGCCTAAAACCAACATTTCGATGAGTCACATTTTAGCTGTATCAAAGCTAATGAGGGTATACTTTCGCCATAAGGCTGAAGGTTAATTAATTTAAATGTCTTCTTTTGAAACATTCACTATTCCACAAATATGTTGTAAGTTATAAACAAGTCAATACGTTGTTATGTTCGGCTGGGACGAACTTTTGATTCCCTGGATGATGAGGTGTACATTCAAAATACCTATTATATCGGATACATGTTTTTGTAGGAATATTTGAAACCCAATGAGAAACTAAAATATAAAATTTGAGCTAACCGATAACCGAAATTTAGGTCAATTTTTATAATAAACCATAATACTAAATTACAACCAGTCAAAACTCTCCGAAATATCCGAAATGTGAAAAAACTTCCCAAAATATTTGGGATACCCATGTCTCCGGTGAATATTTTGAGGTGTTGCAAACAGAATGGCAAATTAAATATACACTTCACCTTATTGTAGAGGATATAAAACTACAAATAAAGTAAACGTTTTTATTACTTTTTTATATAATTATTTTTATTTGTCCACTCCCAAGGAAGGGTAAAATTAAGATGTTTTTGAAAATCGGCTCTGTAGTAGAAGACAAAAATTCAGTTTTTTCGAGCATTACCAATACATTGCTTGCAAATGATTGCATTTGAAAATAGGCCAACTTGGATAACGTCTCTCCATTGTCAAAACTATGTCATGGTGTTTGATGAAGTTTAAGAATCTTTACTATGAAGACCGCAGTAGTTTTTTCAATTACTATATTTGAAGTGGATATTTTGGAGTCCAGAGATGTTTATGATTAATCGAAATTTATGGCGTCATAGGTTTGGAAGTCAGTTGACACGCTCATCATATGAACGTTGGCGCAACAGCAAAATATTGCTTCTGAAAAACTAGGCCGTAGAGATTCCGAATTTTATATTTTGGAGCCCTGAGTGGTTTCCGAGAAATCGAACTTGAAGTAGTCAGGATATTTGAAGCCAGTTGACACTCGGAACGTAGAGGGAACATCAATGGACGTTTTGGTTCCCGAAGTAGATTGATAATAAAGAAGATGATAATTCTTTATTCGATGATGGATAATTCGATGTATAAGATTTTTGAGACTAGTAAAGGGGAACATAATATGAACGTGTAGTCCGGGTGGACCTATGGATTGGTGTGATTCTTTCGATGATGAGAAAGTATGCCATTGTCAAACATGTAAAATATGTAACCGAGACCCTCTAGATAAAATTGTTAGTTTAGGTAGTTGGTGGTTAGTTTTGGGGTTCTCAAAGAGGTGAAGGTGATGAGAAACAAACGCCCAACCGCATGTACCTTGAACTTTAGCTTTGGGCTTCCGGGTAATTTCCTTGAAAATGCATTGAAGTCTACGAAATGGTAGTGAAGAAAATCCTCCTTAAAATTAAGTTTAAACTCCCGACTGTGCTGGAATTCAAGGCAAGACCTCCATTTATCTGATCTGAGGTTATTGACCAAAGCTGCCAACTATGATGACATTTGTTGCTGAAGTTTTCGTGATGAAAGTTGGCTGTAAGTGGGGAACAGATGAATAATGTCTAGTCTAAGTGATAAACTGATGATTTGATTTAAGACCGCTTTAAACGATGAAAGATGTTTGAAACAGAAGCTGTCGAAATTTTGAACGAACTAATGGCGAATGTACAAAAATTGCCAACATATTTTTAAAGAAGTGATATACGAATATAGATGATACCTGCTGTGGTAGGGTCGATTTTATTGAATTTGGGATCGGTCCGATATCCGCCAATCTTGATGATACCTGCAACTGATGTTTGTTGGACTCTTTCCAGTAAATTTTGCGACAAATGATTAAGTACTGAAGAAAATTCGAAGACAACTTTCTTGAAGAAGTTATTCGTCGTGTGTCCATGTGAAATTTATACAGGCCTTTATTGAAGCATTTCCGTGACGAATATTTAAGAAAATTAGATGTGAAATTGTCGTGACGATATATTCATGCAACGATGTTGATAATTAACATTTTGACACCATATTAATGATGGAATGACTTCCTGAAGAATTCCGATTTAGCTAAAGTCTTAGTATTTTGTGAAATCACATTGTTGGAATGACGATGAAATGTCATTATTGTTGGGGTTATGAAGGTAACTCACGAAGCGCAGAGCTTCAAAAATACCTCATCCACACATTACACATCGGAAGTCTCGATAAAAAAGGCTCCGGATACGTAGACATAACGCAAAAGACTCAGCAAAACACGATAATCTCGTTAGTTCCTTCATCGAGATGATATTTAGCTCAGCGACGATTATGTGTTTACTTTTTTCACACTAACTATGCTGAAATTCCTGAAATTCTAAAAAGAAATAAAAATATAGAAATATGCCGAAAAAGCTTTGAAAAATTGTACGAAGAACTTTGTTTAGTTCAAATGATGGCATCTCTGCCAACCATGATGACATGTGAAACTGATTGTTGCTGATGTTTTTAGAAGAAAGTCAGATATGATGAACTGATGATTTGATTAATTCTGCTCCAAACGATGAACGAAGTTGAAAACGAATTTGTAGAATTGCCAAGATTTGTTAGTATATTGATGATAACTATTCATCTTGATTATACGTGTAATTTATGATTGCTAAAATGACGAATCATCTGGATGCAATCTAAAGTGTCTTGATAAAGTGAAGTCACAGTATTGAAACAGTGTATGGCGAAGAAATGTGTTGGCGAATACCTTGGAGACGTTTTCCGTTTTCATAAAAATTTCCAAGAGAATTCAGCTGTGATAGGGTCGAGTGCAAGGAGACATTGTAGATTAATTCCTTGAATAATTTGTTCGTAGACCCAAGACAAAGTACAAAGGGTTTTTTTTGACGAATTCCTTGAAAAAGTTGTTCGTTTGCACAAGAATTGCCGAAATCACTTTTAAGAAAATAATGTAAAAATATTGATGATACCGGCAATTTAGATGTGATAGCGTCGGGTATTGGAATTTGCGGTAGATTTAAGTAGAAATGGTACATAAGATCCTTGAATACGTTTTTCGTTGACTGAAGCTAAATAATAATAAATAATCACCAAGAGTTTTATAATACATGTAATAGGCAAGTTTTGATGATATCTGCTAACCTTGATGGAGTCCGCAAAAGATTGTGAAGTACTTTAAGGTGAATTCGGAGACAAACTCCATAAAGAAGTTCTTCGTTGAGACCTTATTTTGAAAAATGAAGTATTCCTGCGACAAATATTTAAAAAAATTGAAGGCAAAACTGTTAACCAATACGCAGACGATTTTTTCATGGTAACGTGGGACCACGATGTAATGACAAATTCGCGAAAGGTATAAGCTAATGGTATTAATTTCTCCTTGATGGTGTATTCAGTAAGAAGTGATTAATGATGCCTGCAATTTACTTGTGATGACGTCCAGTGTTGAAATTTACCATAGTTGAGAGAATATGAAGGAGAAATTTAAGTTTAACTCATTAAAAAAGTTATTCGGTGACTCAAGCTTAACATTACATAACAAGATTTTTTTTTAATAATGCGATGCAACAGATTTGACGATATCTGCCAACCTTTATGATTGCTGAACTTTTTTTAAAGGAAATCTGCGACAAGTGATGAATTAGTTTATAGAGAATTTGCAGACAAATTCCTTGAAGTAGTTATTCGCCGAGTTTTTTTAAATGATGCAGGTATTTTGTGACTCATTCCTGCAACGAATGTTTAAGATATATGAAGACGAAATTGTTCACAATTACCCAGAAGTTTTTTCTTGCCTTTGTGCAGCCATGATGGAATATGATGACGATAATGATTAAATTAAGACCACCCATATAGCTATGAGGCTCAAGAATAATTTCAGAATTGAAGCCCATATCTCGAGAATGGGGAAAATGTGACTATACGTAGGCATCAAAAACCTGAGCCAAACACGAACCGACGACATTTTTACAGAATCTTCTCACTATTAGGAGGTGCCGAGGTAAGCGAAAACTTCATTAGAAAGTATTTTTCTTGGCCCGCCAAAAGAATTGTAACCAATATCACAATCAGGTATCTTTGGTCACCTTTCCCGTAGCTCCGAATCAATAGTTGTCGTGTGTGTTTAGCGGTGACGATACATAGGAAAACTCGTGAACCACACTACAGATGACGCAGGATATGTAATTGCTTATAGGACGAAGGTTATCATACAGCATATTACCGACAACGATGACTTTATTTCGATCGATTATTCCGAGTACGTATACAAGTTGAGGGAGTTATGTCGGATTTTTTATTCATCGATATTTAGCTCAGCGGTGACGACGTGTTGCTCTTCTTGCCGCCTTTGGAAAATTACCTGAAAGGAGTCACAAGCAAACGACATATTTTTAGGAGTCATTTTTCAATGACAGTTAAAATATAACTCTTTATTTCTGTGATTTTCTTTGCTCTTAGAAATGATTCTCTTGATCTGAAATCTCTATCTTATTACACCCCTTCTTAAATTATTGTAAATGAAGGGATGATATCCGAAATTGATTCCTGAGATTAAAATCTGCGACAAATGGTGAAGTAATTTATGTAGAATCTGGAGATAAATTCCTTGGTGTTTATGAAATTTGAAGACGGTGGAATGACGATTTGATGTTATTAATTCTTCATTGAAAATGTATCCAGAAAAACGATCAGTGATGCTGTTATTAGCTGTTATTATCTGAGCCAAAAAAATAATGTACGTTAAGATGATAAATGCATGTTCTTGGGAAAAACTTTTCTTCAAAAAGTATATGCATCCTTCATGATTATATTCAGGAGTTTCGTCATCTTCCGTCACCTTTATATAACTTCGACGAGACATGATCGTCCATAGAAGATTTTATCGGGGAAAATTAATGTATACCAATGATAAAATGACTTCCTGTTAATAGTTAACATTTCGATACCATATGAACAATGTCATCAACGAAGACAAGGTATGATATTGTTGTTCGAATGGTGATAAATTATGATGGAATTAATGGTTGGAGTGATGAAATGCAGGCAACTCACGATGCAAAGAGCCTCAAGAATAATTTAGCAATTGGAAGCCCCATCAACACATTACGAAGCTTCGGAAATCTCCAGAATGCCAAAGTCGTAATATTTTGTGTAGTCTCATTGATGTTATAATCAGGATCTCATAAGCGATGACAAGTTATGTGATTATAGTTGGAATGGTTATAAAATGTCATTATTGTTGGGATCGTGATGAAGTTAAGCCAACTCACGAAGCAGAGAACCTCGAATACTTTTGGAATTGGAAGCCTCATATACACATTATACATCAGAATCCCCAGGAGTGGTGATGAAACGGCGACTATAAGCAGGCATCAAATGGCTCAATAAAAAATTTAATTCATTTAATATTTGAAGATGCTAAGAAGAGGGATTATAAATTATAATATTTGACACATCAAAAGAATTGTAACCGACCATTTTGCCGATCGATTTTTGCAAAACATGCGACATTTGCAAAATATTATATATTATGGGTTACGTTATCCATGACGTCCAATCGAATGTTTTGTGTGTGGGTTTAGCGTCAACGATGGACGATGCAAGATATTTAATTGTTTTATGAAGAAGAGTTTTCCTATATCATATTCCCGACAACTATTTTTCTATTTTTTCACCGACCACAGAAACTCTGTGAATTCAATCGATATTGCGAACCACGTCTAACTTTGCAGGAAATTATAAAAAATGTGTATCTTTCATCATATTTCCAACGTCGAATGAGTCACTTGGTTACCTCATTTATCCAATGACGAAATATGATGAGAGATAATTCGTGTGATTATCGGATGATTTTCAATGCAAGTAATTTTTTTTATATTCGGCATTAGATTTGAATCTATTTAAATTAAATTTATCTGGAACATCCACTGTCCTAATATCTGAATATGTATTATTACACCTCGACTCAAATTATTGTTGGTGAATGTAGTGCCATTAGAAAATTTTTAATGAGTTATTGATCTGGAACATCCACTGTTCCTGAAGCTCTATAAGGCTTTTTGAAAAAATAAATAAATATTGAAATATGCAAATAAAAATTTTGGGATAATTTTATTAAGTTCAAATGATGATATTGCTGAATTCAACCAAGACGACATATGGAACTGTTTGTTGACTGGAGTGGTGCGAAAAAATTCCGCTCAAAGTGGTAAACTGACAAACACAAAATACTGATTCAAGATTATTGACTATAACTGCCAAACCACGACGACATGTAAACCTTATTGTTGCTGATGTTTTGCGATGAAAATCTGCTCATAGTGGTAAACTGATGTTTTAAACTAAGTCGGATACGAACGATGGAAAAAGTTGTCAGCATATTTATAATGTCTGATGTGAATTATTGACGATAGCTGCCATTCATGATGACATGTAAGTCTGATTGTTGCTAAAGTTCGGGGAAGAAAGGGGTGAACTGATGATTTGAGCCAAATCTGTTCCAAACGATTAATGACCGATTTTTAGAATCCCAAAGAGGTTAATTATAAGCAGGATGTCTGAATATTGAATATTTTATGAAGAAGTTATTCGTTTGCACAAGAATTAATAATAGCGCTGAATATTGATGATACCTGCAATGCAGTTATTATATCGTCGAGTGTTGAAATTTGCGATAGCTGAAAGAACTTTAAGGAGATATTGTGATCCTAGAAGAGAAGAAGTTATTCGTTGACTCCAGCTCAGCATAATTACAACGAGTATTGATGATAATACCATGCAATAGTTTTGACGATATCTGCCGACCTTGATTATACTCAAAATAATTGTTGCTGAACTTTGCTGCGACAAATGTTGAAGTAATTTATTATGAATTTGGAGACAAATTCCTTGAAGAAGTTATTCGTGGAGATTCCGTTGAAATTGATTAAAGAGTTTTGTGAAACATTACTGTGACGAAATTTGTAAGGCGAAATTTATGACCAATACCCAGAAGATTTGTTCATGCCAGCCACGATGAAATGACGATTTCGCGAAATATATTTTATCAGAGCAGAAGCTATACATATGAATGAAGGAATTGCGGACTTTGAAATTCCAATCTTGGCAAAGTCATAATATATTGTGAGTTGTCCTTAGAGATGTATTCAGGATATCATCAGCCAAGATAAGTGATGTCATTATTGTTAGGACAGTGATGAAACGAAGGCACTTTAGGATTTTGAATTTCTTTCAGCACATTAGGTTATATAAAGCAAAACATCAACACTTTATACAATCTTATCTGTCTTAGAATATGTTGCGACGATATCGATGACGTTATTTGCACATTAGAAATTATTTTTCTTAACACGTAAAACGAATTTAAACTAACATTTCTATCGATCGATCATCACAAGCGGAGACGAATTGTAACTGACTTTGACAAAATATTAAATGTCTTGGCACATGTTACCGATGGCGTTCAATCGAAAGTTTTTTGGTGTTTGTTATGCGATGACGATACGTAAGAAAATCAGCGAACGACCGAACTAACGACGACGCAATACACTTCATTGCTTGTAAGGAGAACAGTCATCCTATTGGAATGGGCAGTTAGCCTTGCGGTGACGATGTGTGATTTTCATCGATTTCGGTGGATTATGCAGACTACATACACAGGGTGATGAAGTCATTTTCGGAGCCTCCGCCTAGTACATATATTGTTTCATAACACCAACAGTATCCGAACCACAAGATTTCGCTGGACTCTTCATCGAGATAATATTTAGTTCAGAGGCCATGATGTGTTGTTATTTCGGGAGGGAGTTAATAAAAATAATAGGTATCTTGCATGATACGGTCGACGACGAATAAATCACAGGATACGTCGTGTGTTTTAGGCGTCATTCTTCGAATGACATTTAAGACATGATCCTAATTTCATGTGATTTTCGGATGGTTTTTAGATTAAATGATTTTTTATTTGGTTTGAAAATTGAGTCTACTGAAAATATTAATTAAACTTATCAGGAACATCCACTGTTCCTAATATCAGAAAATGTATTATTTCATTAAGTCTTAACGGATTGTTTACGTGTATTGGTACTATAAAATTTTGATTAAATAAATTATTGAATTATGCCAATTTTGAAAAGTCGAGGTAGAATTTTATTAAGTTCGTATGATGACTGTGCTGGGAATTCAACGCAAGAGTTTCATCTAGCTGATGGGAATGTATTGCCAACCACGATGACATGTAGAACTGATTGTTGCTAAAGTACTGTGAAGAATTTGTGATTTGAACTAAGTCTTCTCCAAACGATGAACGCAGTTGTAAACCAAATTTGTAGAGGTATCAGAATTTTGATAATACCTTGATAATGTGTATGGAAGGTGACGATTCTCTAGATACTGGAACAAAAAATGGTGGAGGATTTGCACCAGAATTGCCAAGAGAATTTTAATAATGTGATGAAGAATATTGATGATACCTGTAATTCAGTTACGGCAACGTTGAGATTTAGATACGTATTGAAGTTGGTTGAATTTTAGATTCCCCCTAGGACGAATTTTTGTACCATATCACCGAACCACAAGATAATGACTCGGTAAATTTGTCATCAAGATGGTATTTAGCTCAGCTACGATGAAATGTTTCCTTTCTCCTTGACTCCTTTGGATACTTAATGGAATAACGAAATATACGACTGATTAACGACGCACGTTTCTCTTTATTTCGATCGATATTTCCGATCACGTGTAACCATGAGGGATATTATAAAAATATGTATCTCGCATCATATTCCCGACGACGAAAGAGGCACAAGGATATGTCTTTTTATGCGTTATTTGAATCTCTATGAAGGTGAAGCTAAATTTCTTGACCCGCTGTAAGAAAATTAATAACCGACCATTCAAAGCTCCATAGAAGTTGTAACAGGTATATCGAGTCAAAATTTATTGCTGTTGTGTTTAAGATTTGCATCTAACCGCCATATATACCGTAGAATTTTTCTGTAGTGGCCCACGGAAACCATTCAATCCATACATAAGTAGAAAACACTCATAGAACGGCGTTTCCGAAAATATATAAGCAGGTCAATACCAAATCCGCTGAAAAAGAATCATAGCGGTTTCGGATTTCTTCATCCAAACGAATAAGTAAGTTTTACCAATGAAATCTCTAGGTAATCCCTACAAAATCGGAGTAGAGAATGCAGTTTCAGTGGTGGTTGGAACGAGAGAGCTTTTGAAGGGTTTCCGTGTTATTTTACCGGCTAACCGAAATTCCAATCCACTGGAACTCAAAACAATGGTGTTTCAATCTATAAAAAACCTGAAAATGAAACAGCGGTCGAATTGTTTCAGACTCATACCATACAACTTTGATGATTAACGTTTCCAATGCAGAGCATTATACAAAATCAGGGTAATCTTCAATGCTATGACGATTGTTTACATTCAATACACATAACAAAAGCTCACAAAGGAATAATAAACCATCCAAGAATATCCGAATCACTCTCGAATCCCATGTTTAATGTTTCCTTTGCATGGACATCATGGATGTTCCAAAGGCATCATGAATAGAAGGAAAACGACCTTCGATGAATTCCGAAACAGTCTCGAATGCCTTGTTGATTCCAACCATTGTAGACGACATCATAAGGAATGCAAGGGGTCATCTCAAAGATTTTAGCTTCTTTCCCAAAGTTGGTAGAAAACGTTAGAGGCAATAGCCATCACTAGTTTCCTTTCACTTTGTAGCCGTTCCATTTTTCAAAATTATACCAAAAGTTTGTATAGAACTAATAATAAAACGCAATAAAAACACGTTCCGTACACGATGATCGTTGCAAACGAGCTGGTGATGACTGCAGCAAGTCATCCAGATTTTATACTCTCATCAGGTAGAAAGATAGACCGACAAATCAACTCTACAAAAATATAAGCAGCTGTTTGTGTATTTCACTAAAGGGAGGATTTGTTGATCGCTAAGGAGAAACAACAATAGCAAACATAAATAAGGAGCGCTCTGCACGAGTCCTAGAACCGTAAGCAAATAGGTAGATACAAATAATTCATCTTCTTGTGTGTGACTAAGGCGAAAGGAAGACAATTGTGATATTTCGAGTCGGATTTGCTGCGTGGAAATTTCCATTGTTGGATTGTTGGTTTTTTTTTCAAAATTCGATGAATGAATATCCTCAAAAGCAACTATGGGTCTAACATTATTTTTGTATATTTTGCTGGTCACTGAAGATGAAGATCATGAAATTTGACACATATGTCGTTTTTTGATGAATATCGATCAATATTTAACGGGTCAAATGAACCGCCATTCGTAAAAACGATGTTTTGAGAAAAATGCGTTTAATGTTTGAGAAACACTCTTGTCGTCACTCAATGATGGTAGACTGACTACAACAGATGTATCGTCCTAGAATTGGTTCAGATTTAGATATAGCCCCCCTATATATATTTCTTCCGATTTAAAGTAAATGGTGAACCAAAGAGAGTTATCATTATATGAGGGCTACGTCTAATTAGTGACCGATATAACTCAATTTCGAACCCAATATTTTAGTTTTTTATCTCAATACTTTCCTTCAGGAGGTATCATTATATGGGGGAAATGCCTAAATGCTGGCCCATATATTTCATTATCGTTAGATTCGAGTTTTTTATCACAATATCTTTAAAAGGCGGAATGATTACTAAATCTAAATCTTACTAAATCTAACTAAATCGTCTTAGAATTTCATACTTTGTAGGGTAAAAACTATAACTATAACTATTCTATAATTATTTCGAGTAAATACTATCCTCCATATTATCGTAGAATACGCCTATATGGGGACAACCCCAACACACGGTACAAATCAGATAACGACTTTAATATAAAGTGAAAAAGCGTTAAGTTCGGCCGGGCCGAACTTTGGATACCCTCCACCATAGATACAGGTATTCGAAATAAAAATATAGGGAACATACCAATAAGTGGACCTATGCCGACATTTCTACAAACCGATAATGTAAACCATAATGTACACCAAATACAAATTTCAGCAATTTTTAATGGTTATTTATATCCTTAGCTGTATGGCTAATGAGGGTGCATACAATTTGATACGGTAAAAAGTGCCTCATCAAAATATTGGTTCTAGACCCCATGTTTCTTTGGACCAAATCCGTTTCAGAAAAATTGGATTTCATCCAAACGTTGCACATCTTAGTATTTCTTTCAAACTTAGTCCAAGTTCGAATATGGGGAATATCGGTCCACTATGGGGAATATCGGTCCACATAGTTCATATATAGTTCATTATCGAACCTTATGTTTTTATCTTGATATCCTCCGCAGGTGAAATGATTACAACAGAGTCTGAGAACCAAATCCAAAACGCCGAACAAATCACATAACTATTTTATAATAAGCCAGTAAGGAAAGTAGTAAAGTCGCACTGGGCCGACTATATGATACCCTTCACCACTTTGGGTATATCCCGTTTGTAATACATATGGAAGCTGTAAAAAAGCTATAACGTCATTCTAGTCTCAATTTGATACGTTTTGTGTCAACCGGTGCAACATTTACCTAAAATGCAACCAAACTACAAATGGAAGCTATATCTAAATCTGAACCGATTTCAACAAAATTGTGTATCAATCGTACAAACTTTGGGTCTTTAGTGCACACTTTACATAAAATCGAAGGAAAATATAAATGGGAGCTATATCTAAATCTGAACCGATTTTCACACATCATTCTAGACGCAATTCAGTTAAAATCTGACGAAAATGTATATGGGAACTATATCCAAATCTTAACCGATTTTTACGAAGCTTAGCAGATATTATTCTAGACTGAATTCAGTCTCTATGCCAAATTTCAAGAAACTCAGCACACATCATTTTACAATCAATTCAGTACCCTATGCACCATTTCTATTAAATCGGACGAAAATATATATGGGAGCTATATCTAAATCTGAACCGATTTTCACAAAACTTAACGCACATCCAACATATCGACTCAGAAAGTGATTCTATGCATATTCTCAAAAGGAACCATTTGTCTATCTCGTTTCCTTTTCCTGTTACAAACATATGCACAAAGACATAATACCCTGTACCACAGTGTGGTAAAAGGTACAAAAAAGGGGGTTATATGGGGACTGTCCCTAAAAGGATCGAATATTAATAATTTTTGGGAGGGTGATTTGTTAACATATACGACTACAAAAAATCAAACTACAGATAATTCGGTTGAAATTTGAGGTACCTTTATGTTGACTGCCAGAAAAGTGGACTTATATTTATAATTTTTGGTGGAGAATTTGGTACCCTATAAGAACCTAATGTATCAAACTTCAGCGAATTCTGAAGAAAAACGAGCTCAAGAATATCAAAATACTGAAAATTGGGGGATACCTTTATATGGAAGCTATGCCTAAACGTGGACCGATATAGCCCATCTTTGAACTTGACCTGCCTGCAGAAAAAAGACGACTCTATGCAAAATTTTGGCGTTCTATCTCAATTCGTTTAGACGCTAGAGTGATTACCACAGACAGACGGACAGACAGACGGACATGCTTAGATCGTCATAGAATTTTTTGCAGAATCCAAAATTGCAGATATCCATTGCCTTTCAAAAATTTTCTGCTGATGGTGTTCTTTAAGACTTTCGATTCCGCAAAATGATCTCACGCTACGGCGATCAGGCGCAACATCTGCTCTTTTGTTTAGCAAAATGCACAATTTAGAAAACATCAGTGGTTGAAATTTCCTTAGAATATTTTTGGTATTGTTGTTGGAATTTGTACTATAACATTTTTCTTTGTTGCGTAAAAACAAAACATCTTAAGGGATGAAACACAGCTGCTAATGATGAACAAATTTAAAATACTGGTTTTATTGAAACACTCCATTCTTAGCGATGAAAAAATATTTTTGAAACGTAGTCAACACTCGTTATTGTTATCACCTTTCAAGAATTCCTTTAAATAATGACACTAAGGAATTTGTCTTGAAGCTGACTGCAAATTCTGCTTTCCTATTAATGCTAAGAAATTGGAGAATATTTCAAAACTTTCTAGATGTACATAAAACTGTATGTGTAATTGTTCACTACAAATTACAACAAGAAGTACATATATGGAAAAGGAAACGATATAGAACCACACTTAAGTCTGTATGTGTTTCTTTCCACGTATTATTGTAAACGAAATGCAGGGCGCATTTATGATATAAAATTATATAAAATTTCGGCACTGCTCATTTAATTGCTCGTATTTGGTCCTATAGAAATTAGTGATAATCGGTATGCATTTAATTATAGATCCCATAAATATATTTCCGGTTCTATGATATAATCAACATCATATTGTACACATACAACGAAAGTCATTAGATTGGTATATAATCGGTATATATCACTGTACGTTAAAATAAGATTCGTAGGAGCATCGCTTGTATATACCGAAAGTGGTTTAGGGCATTGTAAAGTTGGCTCCTGCTGAATTCGGAATATTGCTGGTTTTAAAATAGCTCGTTGTTGTTTTTAAGTGCAATTAATCTTTGAAAGCATCCATTTCGCCCTTATATTCCATCTACAAACAAACAATGTACATATGTATTTTGAAAAAAGAAAGGCAAGTTTTTTATACAAAAGTATAATTGTCTTTGTGCCTTCTACATTTGCCTTCTACATTTGCTACATTAATGCCAAGACATTGTCAAACATTTCTCAAAAACGCAAGATGTTTTTCATTATGTAACGTTCCGTTAGGAAAGCCTTTTAGAAGTATGAATACAATTTTCTTTTGCTACAGTTCTTTTAATATTTCGGGGAATATAAAGAAAAAAATTATTATTTCATCCCTTATTCTGCGAAACAAATGCCTTTGCTTTTAAATCACTAAAGATTTGTTCATTCTTTAGATGTTGTGTCCCTTTGATTGTCTAGGAAACAAACGGCTGGCCATATTCTTAAAGTTATGAATGCCTCATACAAACATAATGTTGATATTTAATCGAAATGAAGGGATCGCTAAACCTCATGGTGGAAATCGCAATATTTAAGATAGAGATAGATGAAATTTGCACTATATGTCCATGTTTTGAAATGTCTAGTCACATTTTCGGTATTTTGAAGGTTTTGGCTTCATTTCTTTTAAAGTGAATGCAATTTGGCATTCCGGATTTTTGGGGGCTGACATCTATTCATAAAATCATAAATATGTTTTGGCATCTTAAAGTATTAACCAATTTCCAAACAGAAAAGCTACAATATGACATTCCGCAATTTCTGAGGGTGATAAATATATATGTAGATATAGGTCGATGTTTTGACATAGCCTTATACCCAGGAATATTGGAGGCATTCAGGGATATTAAGTTCTATATTATATATGTATATTTTAATCTGCAACATCTTAGTCCCCATATAACGGTGCCGGCCGATGACCCATGTTACTTTACAATATGATTATCAAAAGTTTAAATTTAAATTAAGAGGTTCCTTAGCTACGAAAAATTACATTGTTCTACTTTTATCGGCATATTTTACGATGTAGCAAAGGATATAATTTCTTGTCCATTATATTATTTTATACCTCTCAATATTTCGAACATACCAATTACCTGTACATGAAAATTAAACCTTCAATATTACCAAATGACATCCTTTTCATTAAATCTTGACAAATTTATTAATTTATTCACCCACTACCATTTCAGATATTCACTTACCCATTGATTAATTAAAACGTCGGATCATTTAATGTGGCCTGCAAATGACGTCCATTAACATGTTGTGTTAAGCAAACAACGATAAGTTTATTTATCCTTTTAATAGGTGTCATTGAATGTGAGCAAGTTGTAGACACAAATGTGTTGCAGTTTAAGCGTGACAACCAATTTCCAGATGATATTACAACATAACCCCATACAAACCCTAAGTTGAAATCTGTAGGAGGATCCCAAAAAGGACAACATTGTCTTTTCTTGTCTGGTGTAATTATGTTCTGGACTAGATAACAAGGAAATCCCATTAAATTTTCAAAGAAAATTATTCAAGAAAAACTAATGGAATTTTACAGAATAGGAATGAAATATAGGTAAATTCAGTGAGAAGAGTATAAAAGAAAGGAGAGGCCAACACTACTATGGGTAAATACAAGATAAAGATATGCTTCTTTAAACAAATTGTTGTATCGGTACCAGGGATGGCTCGTGTAACCAATTTTTAGGTTTACGACTGTCAAAATGGTGTAAACGTCGATCATGTCATATACCTGTATAAAATGTAATAAATGTAGTAAACGTCATTTACTTCAATATTATAGCCATATACAGTAATTTTCAAAAATATGTATTATTTTTACATATATCTGACTACTCCTTAGTAGAACTGATAACAAATTCTAAACTTTTTGGAGAAGAAAATTTTGAAATTTAATATACACTTGAGTAAAGCATACGTAATTTCCAAATTGTTTAATGGAAATAGCTACTTTGTCAAAACCTAATGGTTTTTGGTGTGTTTCCGACATTTCTGACGTATATATTATACGTCGGATTTGTATGTCATTTGCGTCACTGTTTCTGACGGACCATCTCTCATCGATACTACTTTCTAGATCAGGCAATCGTAAAATCTTTGGTGGACCATTGACATGTTATATATATCTTCATATGCACTAACTTCAATCAAACTTTACTCATGTCGTTCGGTAATCTATGAAAAAAGTCATGTCAATGGGGACCTTAGGAACTTAAATACATCATTTTGTGAAAATGGACCAAACAATATATGACTACTGGCAGCTAAATATGAACCTTTGTAAAACTAATTTGTAAAAAAAATCGTAAGCTTATACTTGTATATATATTTGGGTGAATAATTTACAAGAACCGTTTTCAACAAACCTTACTATAAGTCATTCTAGGCTCAACTTGGTATGCAAAATTTCAAATCTATAGCTTAGACCTTTCGCACATACATTACCACAACTCCTATGATGTTTGGAATTGAGAATGGGGTATATCACTCCAAGTGTACATATAACGTATCCCATTTTTATATCCTTCACCACACTGTGGTATTATGTCTTTTTGCATATGTTTGTAACAGGCCAAAGGAATCGAGATAGACCCATGGTTCCTTTCGAGAATATGCATAGAATCACTTTCTGAGTCGATTTATGCGTGTCCGCCCGTGTCTGTCTGTTCATGTTAACTTGTAAACAAAGTACAGGTCGCATTTATGATCCGAATTGAAATTTGACACAGGTCACTTATTCGGTCCAATGACGAAACCTATTGAAATTGGGAAAAATCGGTTCAGATTTAGATATAGCTCCCATATATAATTTCGTCCGATTTTTAGAAAATGGTGCACCAAAGGGACAAAATTAGGCCGATTGGCACGAAATTTTGCACAACGGACTGAAGTTAGGACCATTTAACGTGTGCCAAGTTTTATGAAAATCGGTTCAGATTTAGATATAGGTCCCAGGTCAAATTGAGGCCGAATGAAATATTGCACAACGTACTGAAGTTGGGACAGTCTAACGTATGGCACATTTTATTGAAATCTGTTCAGATTTAGATATAGCTCCCATATATATTTTTGTCCGATTTTTAGGAAATGGTGCACCAACGTGTCAAATTTAGGCCGATTGACACGAAATATTGCACAGCTGACTGAAATTGGGATAGCGTAAGGTGTGCCAAGTTTCATTGAAATCGGTTCAGATTTAGATATAGCTCCCATATATATTTTCGTCCGATTTTCAGCAAATAGTGCACCAAATAGTCAAATTGAGGCCGAATGACACGAAATTTTGTACAACGTACTGAAGATAGGACCATTTAACGTGTGTCAATTTTTATTGAAATCGGTGCAGATTTAGATATAGGCCCCCTATATATTTTCGTACGATTTCTTGTGAATTGTGCACCAAGGAGTCAAATTTAGGCCGAATGAGACGAAATTTTTCACAACATACTGAAGTTAGGATAGCCTAACGTGTGCCAAGTTTTATTGAAATCGGTTCAAAGTTTGATATAGCTTCCATGCGTAACATATCGAAATGGATCTACAGTAACGCCTGATAAGTAAGTTTAGATGAAATCGGTTCAGATTTGGATATATCTCCCAATATATTTTTGTCCGATTTTACGTGAATCGTGCACCAAACTCTTCATGCTTTTTCGATTGACATTAAATTTTACACTACGTTCTTAAGATAGTATAACCTAAGGTATTAAATTGAGCTTCGAATATTACGTTTCGTAGAAATTGGTTCAGAGGCAAATATTGTTCCTATATATATTTTCGACTGACTTCATGGTAATTGTCCTCAAAATAATGAACTAGTGTCCACTTGAGCCTCTGTGTTGTAGTATAATTGATAGTTTGATTTAAATCACTTTACATAATGTTGTCCCTTTTGTGCTGATCGAGAATATATATGCTTTATAGAGTCGGAAATGATTATTTCGATGAGTTATAAACGGAAACACAAAGTTAATATACCCTCCATACTATGGTGGAGGGTATAAAAAGGTACAAATGTACCCGGTTATTGATCGCAGTAATCCTACGATCGATAACATCTAAACACATTTAATTTAGTCCAATGGTTATTCAAAAAAATGCGAAGTCTGTTAGGATACATCTCTTGAATATATCCAAAATGGTAAAGGGAATCATATAGTCGGCTCCGTCCGACTTTACTGCTTTCCTTACTGGTTTTAACATAGCCTTATACCCAAATTTATATTCCGGGATCTTGGCTGCAAGTTTTTAAACCAAATATTCGTATCACCTTTTGGTTTACTATTACATCATTTAATTTTTAAATTAATTGGTCGATTGCTGTTTTGATTTGGACTTATACGTCTAGATCCATGATTCGTCGTGTATTAATTAATATGCCAATCGAAATAAATGCAAAAACTGAAATTTTAAAATTGACTAAATAATTTATTTACATATACACATTGTTATATAATTCTAAATTTTCCTTAAGTAAATGTTGACTTCTTAGGCAACATAAATGACAGGGCAGCAGCAACTATAATAGAAATAGTAAGTGAATTAAAATTTAATTTTCTTTAATAAATTAGTCCAACTTACATATCAATACTGATCCTACCATGGCAAATGGCGGTATACAACCAATTTCCACCAATACGGGAAACATTAAATTTCCCGATAAGGCACCCAAACGGCCAAACATCATAGACAAAGCAACAATCATTGTTCTATCCGAGAAAGAAAACCAACATATCAACATTGAAATATACATGTCCAACAGCTAAACCCACATTCCCATTAACCAACTTACCTCAATGTAGTTGGAAATAAGCCAACAACCATTCCTAGTAGAGAAGATGTTGATATTCCACACAGTGTTATAAACAGTGAGGATATGATTAATATAGTCAAACCACTACTGGACCAATAGAGACTTAAACCCAATGCTCCAGATATCAGCAGACCAAATGCTACACAATTAAGAAGAAGAGACGTTTTAGGAACATGTTTTGTGTTGGATATTTAACCCCTGCCTCACTTACTCAGCAAACGTTTGGTACCCCCGGCACGTACAATCATTCCAGCAAAACAGTAACCCACAATTCCCGAAATAGAAACAATCATGTTGTTCATGTACATATCAACCGATACATTTTGATGCTGGAAGAAATTAAGACGATTTTCAAATGTTAACACAAAATTTAAACTAATCACTTAAGATGATTTTAAACAGTACACGGACAAATATTTCATAGATTAAAGTTCATTGTAATGTTTTACTACATTAAAGCGATCTGCTAAAAATTATCAGCATACTTTAAAATAGAATTGAAATATGCGTGGCTGACCAACACCCAAACAAAACGGTTAAAATTACAATGTTGCATAAGATTTAAAAATGGAAAACTTAGTACACAGCTTCATCTAGGATGATTAATTTAGCCGTTTGCGCTAAAAGGTTACAAAAACAGTATATTCTTGATAAAGATAATATTTTACGTCGATATAGTTGTAATCACGATCTAAGATGGACTATTTTGGGTACTTTATTCAGCGGAATTGGCTGTAGTTTGGTGTTCTGGGCTCTCATGGATTAACAAATATTTCTCGATATTGTGAGGATTTTTGGTTCTCAAATCTTTCTTACTAAAAATCTCCAATATCTTTCACGATCGGGTATTTGGAAGAATGCAGATCCAAGGTATATCCCATATGGACGATATTAGATATAACGGGCCTCATTGAGCCTAAAATGACATGTGTTATACTTGGTAGAAATCCGCTCAGATTTCAATGTAGCTCCCATATATATTTTGGGCCGAATTTATTACATGAATTTAATAGACCAAAAATTTTATCACTGATTATGGATACCTGTATTATGTTTTTATGCCATTCACCACAGTATGAACGGTATATAAATTTGTTTCATTCCACATGTAACTCATCAAAATACTCATTTCCGACATACAAGTATATTCCTGAACAGGGTAAATTTTTAAGACGATCTAACAACGTCCGTCGGTCTTTCCTCTAGGTCGTTAAATTTGTTTCTATAAAACCAGTAAGGAAAGTAGGATAGTCGGACGGGGCCAACACTATGCATCAGATGCATCCTAACAGATGTCACATTTTTGTAGGACCCTTAACATGAAATTGGATGAACTAATATATGTGATCTTTATATAAAAGTGAAACGACTTAGATCAATCTATAAAAATGTCATTCCTTTGTTACAATGGGACAAAATTATGAAAAAAGACTTAAAGCAAATATCAATCGTATAGCCGTTGAATATTTGGAGCCCAATTAACATGGAGTCTGTCATTCTATGCTCAATTTTGTACCCTATGCAAAATTAACGTCAATCTAACAAACATGAGGAATTTGGGGCACCATTTACATAAAATCGGACGAATATATGGAAGCTATATCCAAATATCAATGATTTCAACGAATCTTGACACAGGTTAGGTTATATTAATTCCAGTAAGTTTTGTTCCTATCGGCCATATTTTGAGTTCTTGGTGCATAATTTATTAAAAATCGGACGAAAATATATATGGGAGCTATATCCAAACCTGAACTGAATCAACAAAACTCGACACACATTAGACAATACTAACTTCAATACATTGTGCAAAATTTTGTGGAAATCGGCCTAACTTTGGGTCTTCCGTGGACCTATTACTTAAAATCAAACGAAGCTATATAGGAGCTATATCCAAATCTGAACCACAAAACTTATCACACTTTACACTACACTAATTTCAGTACGCTGTGCAAAACTTTGTATCAATCGGACAGATATTGGGAGTTTGGTGCACCATTTACATAAAATCGAACGAAACTATATATAGGAGATATATCTAAATCTGAACAGACTCCAACAAAGTACCTAATTCAGTACTATGTTCAAAATTTTGTCTCAATCGGACCATAATTGGAAATTTGGTGCACAATTTACATAATATCGGACGAATCTGTATATGGGAGCTATATCTAAATCTGAACTGATTTCAGCAAAACTTCACAGACACAAAATGTTGTCTCAATTGGACAAATATCGAGAGATGATTGCACCATTTAGTTAAAATCGGATAAAAGTATATATGGGAGCTATATCTAAATCTTAACCGATTTGCTCCAATTTCGATATGGTTCGTCCTTGGGATGTACCAAATTTCATCCAAATTGGATTATAAATGCGACCTGTACTTTGTTTACAATTTAACATGAACAGACGGTCGGACGGACATGCATAAAACGACTCAGAAAGTGATTCTATACACATTCTCAAAAGGAACTATGGACCTATTTCCTTTCCTTTTGTATGTTACAAACGTGTGTTCCAACCGATTTCACTCTAATTATACCCTTCACCACACTGTGGTACAGGGTATTATGTCTTTGTGCATATGTTTGTAACAGACAAAAATGATCAATATCAGTTTACGGTTTGGTATTTTCAGTATTTCTGAAGACTTTATACCCATTTGGCTGTAATTTGTATAAAGGGTTCTGAATTTATTATCCGATTTGGATTAAAAAGCTCATTTATTTGGCCAAAGGACGAACCCTATTGGTGAAAATCGGTTGAGATTTAGATATAGCTCCCATATATAGTTTCGCCCGATTTTAGGTTGTGTACCAAAGTCCCTTGGTTGTGTACCAAAGTCCCTGAAAATCATTCGATTTATACAAATTTTGGCATATCGTACTGAATTAAGTCTAGAATGACGTGTGCTAAGTTTCGTAAAAATCGGTTCAGATTGAGATATAGTTTCCATATATAGTTTCGCCCGATTTTAAGTAAATGGCGAAGAAATTTTGAAATTGTATAAATACGCTTATATCTGAAACGTAGGAATTACTATGTAACAGGCGTAAGTGTTTGTAACACTTCGAAATATTGATCCCAGACCCCTTCGAGATGAGATTCCATGTCTTCTGATTTACTTACCTCAGTACAATCTTTTTCATAACTGGTGACAATTGTTGCTGTTTTATTTACGCTGTAGTCTAAAATGGAACACAAATTAGAGGATTCTTTACTATTGGCATGTTCTTGCTCGTATTCTGATATCGAAGCGAATAATTGTGGCAGCCACAGGCGTATTGTGTTATATCTAAAAGTAATTATAATAATTATTTCATTAAAAAATCCAAAATGTACATTTACCCCATTAATATTGAAATCTGCATTAGATAAACATGCAGAGAACGTGTCAGCAGCGGCTTTCTAAACATGGGCTTCGTTTGTTCCCAGCCATCGCGCAAACTCTGAGACATAGAACGATGAATTCGCTTAGGATTTACGTCTGAGGATTTTTCAATTGTGAAAACAGCTTCATTTGTGACAACATCACGTGTTGGAACTTCTTCGATCAGGGTTTTAATCTATTAATTTAAAAAATCGATTTAAGAAAGAATTATCTGAGAAATTTCATTGTACTAACTGGAAAAGTATTTTTAGCTTTTCGTGTATTTAGGGCATACATGATTTGAAATGATTTCATAGCCTCCGCATTATGACCTTGTGACATTAGAAATTTTGGACTTTCGGGTAGAAACAAAAGTATAACACCGCTTATGAAGCTCGGTAAGCCGCATATAAATAAAAATATCTGCCAGGTGTGAACTGAAAATAAGAAGAAATATTAATTATTTTAGTTAATTTTTTACCATTCCTTTTCATATCTTAACTCACCATTAAAGTCCTTTATCACAAACTCCCAATCTCTTGGTAAAATAAGCCAAGCAATCAAGGGCAGCATTAATGTTCCAAATGAAGTAACAATTCCCAAAAGTAGTAATACCCTAGGTCGATGATGAGCGGCATGCAATTCTGTTAAATACGTAACCAATACGGCACTGGGTCCATTGACTCTAAAAATAAAATAATTTAAAAGGAAAATCAATTACATTAAATTTATAATTTAAAAAATTAACTTACATCAATCCACCCAAAAACTTAAATGTCACCAACATTCCAAAATTCTGGCTCATCGAACTACACAATACACACACCGCATCAGCCAATAAGCCAAAGGCTAATATTTTCTGCCTTCCTCTGGTATCGGCCAAATAACCCCAAACAATAGCCGATGAAATCATACCAGCAAATGTGACAGCATTCAGTACACCCTTATTGAATAGTGTCAGCTTTAGATCACATTCAGCTATGGGCAGAATATAAGCCATAGTTGTTGTGGAAAATACAATGGATAATTTGGCTGGTATTGCTGCGAGAATTAACAACAAATTGAAACAACCAAATCCGGTGGCTTGCAGCGCCTTTTCAAAATCTGCTGGCTCATTGTCATCTGAAATGAAAAAAAAAACACTTTTGGTGAACAATAAGGCTTCCTCGAGGCATAGAAAATTAGCTTTGTCTTTGACTATGAAAATGATTAATTTATCACAGAAATTTATTTCAGAGACATATTCCATAAGAAAATCAGTAATTTCGGGAATTATAAGTCGGTTTTATGCAACTAGATCAGTAGTGACTGTTCATCAAAGAGGAACATCAGTTCGTACTAAACAACAAACTGCCAGAGAATTAAAAACCAGTAAGGAAAGTAGTAAAGTCGGACTGGGCCGACTATATGATACCATTCACCACTTTAGGCATATTCAACATATGTCGCCTTTTCGAAAGAGTATTGACATGAAATTGAACGAACTTAATTATGTGATCTTTATCTAAACCGACTAACATCAATCCCTACACATGTCATTATGCAACCTATGCAAAATTTTGTGAATCGATTATAAGCAATCTTGAAACACACTTTTCGGTATGCTACACAGTTTAAATGTAATCTCAATCAGACACCCATTGATTATTTGGTGTACAATTAACATGAATAAGTCAAAATTATATATGGAAGCTATGCTATATATATATATATATATATATATATATTCTAGCAGGACCCGTAGCGCTTCGCTGCCCCTGATTTTTTAATTTTTAATACAGAAATAATTTTTATACAGAAATGTGTGAAATATCAATGCGTTCTCTTGTCTTCCTATTGGTAACTAACGATATTTGTATAGAAGTTATTGAATTTTTCGCTGTTTTCTATATTGGTGGTAATTCTTGTTTCCTTTGAAACTAAGAAAAATATGTTTCTCATATACTGAACAAATTCAAAATTGATATCTTTTATAAATTTTACACAAATTTTATTTTGTTAAAAGTATGTACGTATGTATGTGCATGAAAATGAAGAGAAGACGGTTAGTATAATTAATGAACTGGTCGTTATTGTCAGTACAGATAAGTGCACTTAATAGGGTAAATAACTATTTTGCACATATTTATATCCCACTATCCGACTTATAACGTGTTTTTCAGATGAAAATAAATCGTTTTATAATTAAAATCAAGGATTATAAAGGGCGTAAGTGACATTCAATCCATTTTTTATTTATTTTTTTTTTTTTAATAAATTGTTAGAGTATGTTAGGGTCTTCACTTCAAATACTATTTTCAATGAACTTATTTTCAATTAGTCCCAAACGTGCCATTTTTTATATATGACCAACTCTAATATTCGATATTAGGCATTTACATTTTTTCTATAAGAATAATACTGTTTTGGTATTTTTTTCCTATATCTATATATATAAAAATGAATTTCTGTTTGTTTGTTTGTTTGTTTGTTTGAACGGTGTTCCCTATAGACTCCTAAACTACTGAACGGATTTTCATGAAATTTTCACAGTCGATTTTTGAGTACATTTGTGGTAACATAGGGTACTTAATTTTTTGATGGGGGCAGGGGAAACAGTAGCCCCCATACAAATTGCCCCCTTTTTAGATCAGAATTGGCCATTATAGCAAAGAATTGGAATTGGTAATTATGGCAAAGTGTTAGTAAATATACAAACCACAGATGTTTACTAAGTTCACAAACCACAATTATGTAGGTGTTGCCAAGTCACAATTTGTTTTTATGACAATGATAAAGATGGAAATATCTGAATCAAAAAAGTGATACTAATGACAGAGTTCGTACAATTCGAGTACGCAGAGATTTCAATAATGTGGACTCTATACACAAAATAGTACTGTACACATTACTGATGACAGAATTCGTAAAATTTGAGCACGAAGCGATTTAAATAATTTAGATTATATACACAAATTAGTACTGTACACATATTTGCCCTCTTTATACCCCTCACCAAACTGTGTTTCAGGGTACTATGACTTTGTGCATATGTTTGTAACAGGCAAAAGAAATCGAGATAGACCCATGGTTCCTTTTGAGAATAAGCATAGAATAACTTTCTGAGTCGATTTATGCATGAAATGGTCCCTATATATCTTTCGATTTGCACGAAATTTTTTGGTATAGCCTACTAAATTAGGTCAAGAATAATGTGTGCTAAGTTTCGTGAAAATCGGTTCAGATTTAGATATAGCTCCCATATATAGTTTCGCCCGATTTTAGGTAATTGGTACACCAAAGTCGCTATATATCATTCGATTTGCACGAATTTTGGCATAGCGTACTGAATTAAGTCAAGAATGATTGTGCTAAGTTTCATGAAAATAGGTTCAGATTTAGATATAGCTCCCACATATATATATATTTGTGTCCGATTTAATGTAAATAGTCCCTATATATCTTTCGATTTGCACGAAATTTGGTATAGAATACTGAATTAGGTCAAGAATAATGTATACTATGTTTCGTGAAAATCGGTTCAGATTTAGATATAGCTCCCATATGTAAATGGTGCACCGAAGCCTCTATATTTGGCACACCAAAATCGCTATATATGATTCCATTTGCATGAATTTTGGCATAGCGTAGTTGATGTGTGCTAAGTTTCGTGAAAAACGATTCAGATTTAGATAGATTTTGGCATAGCGTACTGAATTAGAATGATTGCGCAAAGTTTCATAAAAATCGGTTCAGATTTAGATATAGCTCCCATATATATTTTTGTCCGATTTAATGTAAATGGTCTCTATATATCTTTCGATTTGCACGAAATTAGGTACAGCCTACTAAATTAGGTCAAGAATGATGTATGCTAAGTTTCGTGAAAATCGGTTCAGATTTAGATATAGCTCCCATATATATTTTGTCCGATATATTTTATGTAAATGGTGCCCCTGAAAATCATTCGATTTGCACGAATTTTGGCATAGGGTACTGAATTATGTCTGGAATAGTCTAGCAAAGTTTCGTGAAAATCTGTTCAGATTTAGATGTAGCTTCCATATATATGTTCGTCCGATATAAATTAATCTCTGGTAACTTTCCTTGAATTCGGTTCATGGTAAATTTACACCATGTAATCAATGGATGTCTGATTGAGATTATATTTTAAACCGAGCAATATACCAAATAGCGTGTGTCAAGTTTGCTTTAAATCGATTTACAAAATTAAAACACGTAATGAACGTGTAAAGTTAATACTGGCAAATGCTCTGTTAATGTCACTGATCTTATATGGACTTGGAGTGTATTCGTGATCCATTGATTTGCATGTTCATAAGTTAAAGCGAATTATTAATACCATAACACGCTTTATTTATAATCTACGTAGTGACAATCACGTGTCGGAATATGTTACTCGCTTTCTTGGATGTTCTTTTGAAAAAAATTATTCAGTATATATATTACGGTGGACACTTAAGGATGTTATTTTCTTTCACACACTCTCTAGAAACCTCAATATTTTGATACCTCGAATTTTGAATATTTGTGCGATGTTGGAATGCACTGCCACTTGAGTTACGGGTTTTCTCACAGAAATAATGCTATACGTTTATAAATTCTAAGTCAGTTACACATTTCATAGTAAAAATTACCATATTATGGATTTACTTTTTTGGCCTTTGGAAGGGGCAGCGAAGTGCCACGGGTCCAGCTAGTATATATATAAAATAGAAAAAAATTTGTTTGTTTGTTTGTTTGTATGTTACCGATAGACGCCAAAACCGCTGAACAGATCTTAATGAGATTTACACTGTATGTCGGGACATGCCCTGAAAGTAACATAGGTTATATAAACTTTTAAAATTCAGATTTTCACCACACGTCTTTCCGTTCGAGGAAAATAACGTAGGCTATATAAATTTCTAAAATTCCGCGCGGATTTCAAGTTATGGGATCAAAAGTAATAATACCCCTGAACTAATATTCATTTTCTATGCTTCTATCTTAAGATGGGTTACAGATTTACACTTCAAAATTTGTCTGAGTAGCTTGGTTACAAATACGCATCATCCCTATAAAAACAGGAGTGGTACATTGGGGATAATGTACTCCCAACTATTTTGGTTGTAGACACAAAAATCGCTTAATAGATTTTACTGAAATTTTCGCAGTAAGTCAGTCCATCCAATGGAAGAAAGATAGACTTGGTATACTTCCAAAATTCCGAATTGATGCGTAGTTATCTTAGCTATGAATTAATATTTCTTAGCTAAGAACTAATACTACATTTCAATGAATATATCCTAACTTTAAGAAGGCATATACATATATTCGTTTATAAATGTGTATATGATACTCAGGTAATTACGTACCCAGTCATAAAAGATCTGGAATTAAAAAAAATTGGTCCAAATCAAGATTAATAGACTCATAATTTTTTGTCCAACTACGTATCATTATCAGTAGCGGCAATAACCACACTTCAGTAATGCCGCTAACGTCTGCCGTTTTCCATCTCTCCATTGTCGTGCTAATACATACAGATATTGGAATAAAAATTGTGTAAAATGAAAAATATTGTCATTTTAGTTTTTACATTTTGTCAGTTTTAGAAAAAAAAAAACATTTCAATTTTGAGACTTTTTGAATTTCAACAATTCTACTACTATTCTAGAAAATGACTATAAGTTCAATAACAGTATGCATCAGCAATATATGAGAGATATCTAAAAGCGAAATGCGGATTGTGGTAATGTTATAATAATCTGTGGTAGGGTATCATCATAGCTGAGCTTAAAATAAAATGTGTTCATTACTTGAAAAATAAAGTTTTGTTGACCAAACGAACATGACTAAAACTATACATTCGAGAATGTGCAGAGGAAATGACGAACTAAAGCGAGGGTTTAAAAGATAAGATTTTATTTTAAAACTAAAGGTTAATTACATACAGGTTGTTTTCTTTCCAATTGTTCTTTATTTTATTTTTGTTAATAACTTCAGTGGGACTGTGAAGAGCCACAGCCTCTGAGGGATTCAAAAACGCCTCCTTCAAAATGAATTGCATTCCATTTTTTTAAATCATTAGGGAATACACATTACAAATGCAAAATTTAAACTTGGCAAAGATTATTACAGCGGATGTCTTACCGATGTTAATCGGAGGAAGGGATCCCAACCACATTATGTGGAAACAGTTGAGAATACAGGCATAAAGGTAGGTGGTAGTGGGAGATTATTACAGCGGATGTCTTAGCGATGTTAATCGGAGGAAGGGATCCCAACCACATTATGTGGAAACAGTTGAGAATACAGGCATAAAGGTAGGTGGTAGTGGGAATAAGGGATTATATTGATCGTTGAACGGTTTTTTAATACTTACATTTTCATAAAAAAACTAACGAAACTTCAAAAAATATAAAACTATTGTTTAGAATTTTTGGTTATATTTGCAGTAAGTTTAGCAATCAAATACCATCAAATAGTAGACTCTTTAAAACTGTTTTGAAACTGCATATAAATAGTTTACTGCATAAACTATAATTTTAGTAGGGGCAGCGAAGTGCCACGGGTTCAGCTAGTATTCAAATAAAACTGACAAACTGTCAAGAATTAAAAAATATACAGCCTGTTTTTCTATTTCGAACGAAAATCAATGCGAATGAAAGTAACTCACTTTCGTTTAAAAAAGCGTTCATGTATTTCGAAAACTGTCGTTCGTTTGCCGTTACGTATACCATTCGAAAAACTACTAAATTAAATATAATATTTTACAACAATGTTCAATAAATGAGAGTCAAATGGGAAATGAGAACAAAGTACACAAATACAATCACATATTTGAAAAAAAAAAATTGTCAAATGAAAATTTTCAATATTTGTACAATATTATTTTCTAAAAACATGAATGAAAAATCCAAACGATACCTATAAAACATGTTTCAAAAAATTTTATTTTGTATAGAGATTGTGTTGTGTGAAGGTGCTTCAAATTTTGGTACATAGTTCGCGATTTTGCAATTCATTCGAAAGCTATAAAGCAAGTGAGTGAATTTGACATTCTCGTTAGCATGATGACAGCTTTTTCGTCATACATAAACCCAAGGTGTATTAAATAAGGTGTAAGTGACAATCATATGGTTTCAAACTTTTTTCTTTATTGTTTGTAAAGTAAATTGTCAAAAACATTTTCAATATTACATTTGGATTTCAAAAATGGTCTTTAAATTTAGGTTTTTTTTTTAATAAAATTCAAGAAAACTACATTCATAGAGGGGGGAAATCTGTCCAGAAATTCCAGCTAAAATCGAGGAGATTATATTAGCCTATATTGGAATCGGCCCCTATGGAAAGATTTTATACGGTCAACACAATTTCCATTATGAGATCTTTGGCCAAGGATTTATGTCCTTCAATTTTCTTTAAGAAGGCAAGATTTGAAGCCACTCCATAGAAAAAAATAGATTGTAATCCACAATATAAACAACATCACAAGGAGCCATGGGCTAACTGTGGGAAACGTAAAATTAATCGCGACCATGTCTTAAACATTATTTTTCACTGACCTAAAACCACCAATAACCCAAGAATACACAAATTCATCAATTATTCCTGAAAGAATAGTTCTTGACAAAAATAAATTAATAATTGTTTTTGTTTATTTTTTGTCAAACTTATTGTCAGCATGACAATTTAATTTCTATAACAACAATGTTGTTTTTGTAAAATATTTGTTGTTGTATCTGATGCATACACCTTATTAAATACACCTTGCATAAACCCAATTTGTAAAGAAAAAATATACGTTTACGTTTTCTTTCGAGTTGTTTATCGTTCGACTTCTTTTGCCTGTAAAAAGTTTTTATATGAACCAAAATTGATTTTCATTTGCATTGAAAGCGAACGAAACCTTTCTTTCGAAATACATAAACAGGCTGATAATGTCAATTATTTCTTTCTATTTGCTTTTCAATACACATACATATCGACGCCTCCGAACCATAATATGCTAAGTCGACTTAGCATGTATTAAAGTTCTTTACGTTTTTAGATACTACGGTCCTTAATTTATATTCTCTGAAATTTTGGTAATCATCGGCCAATCCAAACCAAAGTTATAAGCAAAAATGTACTTAGCATGGCCCGTAAGATATATGAAACTTCCATACTTTGAGAGCTTCTACTGAAAAACTCACTTTTCAGACTTAGCATACTATGGTTCGGAGGCGTCGATATGTATGTACATATTTTGTATTTTATATTCCAAAATTTTCGGATGATGCGCAATTGCAGCCATCTTTCTGAAACAAATTTGAAAGTAGCTACATGCTACTAACATACATACGAACATATCGTCAGCTAAAATGCAAAAAGGCGTAACTAACAAAAAATTGAAATTGACTTTTTGAATGAATATTGTGAATGTCAATAAACTGCATGTGTTGACAAAGTTTTACACGTCTGCGGTCAAAAAAGGAAAAACAAAAAGACGTAACTACAAGTGGGTTTATTTGATAAATGCAAAAAGGCGTAACTAACAAAAAATTCAATTTTTTACATAATTGTTATGACTGTCATTAAACTAAATAACTAAATCTGTTAAAAAAATTATGGTCTATTATTCGTCATATGCAATATCACCCTGCCGGGCATACTTTTTCATTTCACATGACATGTTTATAGTTTTCATTCAAAACAGTTTTTTGCTACTCCTGCACAATTATGCTTTTGTTAGTTACGCATTTTTGCATTTTGCTTATATGCTTATTTTTTATGATGTTACACCGCATCCACGCGAATTTTTAGGAGTTTATCTAACCTATGTTACTTCCATCGCTTGACGTACTCTTGGTAAAACTTGTTCAGTGGTTCTTAAGTCCACAAACAATATGCTTTCGATTTTCTATATACATATGCATAGATAGGAATGCAATGAGGAGTGCATTTTCCTGTTAAATGGATTATGCGTAATTACGCCCATGTTACTCAGACATATTTTGAAGTCGGTATCTGTAACCTTTCTTAGGATATACACAAATTACATGTTCATAAATTCTGAGGCATGAGTACGTTCGATGCTATAACTCCGCATACACGCCGAATCTTAGAGGTTTATATAACCTATGTTATTCCCAGGACATGTCATGACATTCTGTGAAAGTCTCAGTAAAATCTGTCCACCGATTTTTGAGTCTGCAAACGAAATATTTTCTGTTTTCAATATGCAGATTTTGAAAATGCAGCAGAAAATGTACTTTCCGTTGATCATACCAAGCACGTTTTTGTATGTATGGTGTGTATTTACATCTACGTTATTCACACAAATTTTGAAGCCGGTATCTGTAACCGTTCTTAAGATATACGCATATTACATGTTCGGAAATTTTGAGGTTTGTTTACTATTGACGCTATAACTCTGCATCCACGCGGAATTTTAGAAGTTTAGCTAGCCTATGTTACTTTCAGGGCATGTCATGACATACAGTGTAAATATCATTAACATCTGTTCAGCGGTTTTAGCGTCTATCGTGAACATACACACAAACAAACAATTTTTTTTTCTATTATATATATATATATATATATATGAACCGATTTCAAGGAAACTTGCCAGATATTATTTTATATTAACCTCAGTACGTTGTGTCAATCGGCCTAGCTATGGATCTTTAGTGCACCATTGACTTAAAATCGGACGAAAATATATAAAGAAGGTGTATGTAAATCTAAATCGATTTTCACGAAAGACTTTGATGCATAATTTACATAAAATCGGACGAAAATATTTTATTTTTACGAAACTTTGCACACATTATTCAGTACGCGGTGCCAAAATTCGTGCAAATTGAAGGATTTGCAGAGACTTTAATGCACCATTTAACTAAAATCGAACGAAAATATATATGGAAGCATATCTAAATCTGAACCGATTTTCACGAAAAACGAAACACGTCATTCTAGACTTAATTCAGTACGCTGTGCCAAAATTCGTGCAAATTAAAAGATTTACAGGGACTTTGGTTCACCATTTACCTAAAATCGGATGAACATATATATGAGAGCTATATCTAAATCTGAACCGATTTTCTCCAATTAAGTTTTTTTCTCCAATATTTTATTTATTTTAGACATGTTTTCAAGCGACACGCGTCTTTTTTGTTATATTCATGATCTTAGTCCAATTTTTCCACCTGAGAGTCTGTAGTTTGGCAGAGTCCCTCATAGCGGAGTTCTTAAAAAGTTCTGGCCTCCTGAACTTCAAAGCGTTTTATAATGTTTTTAAAAGTTTTTTAAGGATGCTGTTACATTTTTAATCTGATATAAGCATTCACTAATTTTTTTCCTCAATACATGATTTTTATATTACACAGTCATTTTGTGTATATTACGAATGAAGTAGATTAAATTTGGATTTTGAAATTAATGTTTAATTCACGTTTTAATTATTTTCAAAGCTTGTCATGAATAGTATCAACATTTCACACTTCAAATCTTTTTATACCCTTCACCACACTGTGGTACAGGGTATTATGTCTTTGTGCATATGTTCGTAACAGGCAAAAATAATCGAGATAGACCCATGGTTCCTTTTGAGAATATGCATAGAATCACTTTCTAAGTCGATTTATGCATGTCCGTCCGTCGTCTGTCTGTCTGTCCATGTTAAATTGTAAACAAAGTACAAGTCGCATTTATGATCTGAATTGGATGAAATTTGGCATAGGTCACTTATTCGGCCCACGGACGAACCCTATTGAAATTGGGAAAAATCGGTTCAGATTTAGATATAGCTCCCATATATATATTTAACCGATTTAATGTGAACGGTCCCTATATATCTTTCGATTTGCACGAAATTTGGTACAGGCTAATCATTTAGGCCTATAATGATGTCTGCCAAGTTTCGTGAAAATCGGTTCAGATTTAGATATAGCTCCCATATATAGTTTCGTCCGATTTCATGTAAATGATGCCCCAAAGTCCCTATATATATTTCGATTTGCACGAAATTTGGCACAACCTACTGAATTAAGAATAGAGTTATGTCTGCCAAGTTTCGAGAAAATCGGTCCAGATTTAGATATAGCTCCCATATACAGTTTCGTCCAATTTCATGTAAATAGTGCACCAAAGTCCCTATATATCTTTCGATTTGCACGAAATTTGGCATAACGTACAGAATTGAGCCTAGAATGATGTCTGCCAACTTTCGAGAAATACGGTGCCGATTTAGATATAGCTCCCATATATAGTTTCGTCCGATTTCATGTAAATGGTGCACCAAAGTCCCTATATATCTATTGATTTGCACGAAATTTGATACAGCCTAATCATTTAGGTCTAGAATGATGTCTGCCAAGTTTCGTGAAAATCGGTCCAGATTTAGATATAGCTCCCATATATAGTTTCGTCCCAATTCATGTAAATTGTGCCCCAAAGTCCCTATATATCTTTCGATTTGCACGAAATTTGGCATAACGTACTGAACTGGGTCTAGAATGATGTCTGCCAAGTTTCGTGAAAATCGGTACAGATTTAGATATAGGTCCCATATATAGTTCCTTCGATTTCATGTAAATGGTGCACCACAAATATCTTGCGATTTGCACGAAGTTTGGCATAACGTACTGAATTGAGTCTAGAATGATGTCTGCAAGTTTCGTGAAAATAGGTCAATATTTACATATAGCTCCCATATAGTTTCGTCCGATTTCATGTAAATGGTGCACCGAAGTCCCTATATATCTTTCGATTTGCACAAAATTTGTCATAACGTACTGAATTGAAGCTAGGGTGATGTCTGCGTTGTTTCGCAAAAATCGGTCCAGATTTAGATATAGCTCCCTTTTATTATAGATTGATTTTAAGTAATTGACGCACCAAGGAACCAATAGGAACAAAATGTTCTGAAATTAGTATAACCTAACCTGTGACAAGTTTGTTTGAAATCGCTTAATATTTGGATAGAGCTTCCATATATATTTTCGCCCGATTTCAAGTAAATTGGGCATCAAACTCCTCATGTTAGTCAGTTTGACATCAAATTTTGCACAACGTACAAAATTGAGCATAGAATTATGTAGTTGCGTTTTCTTGAAGTACAGACATTGTTTGAAGTCGATTTACATACTTTATGGATAGATCTACGTAGATTCACATTTAGATAAATATCACATATTTTATTTCATCCAATTCCATGCTAATAGTCCTGTTTAATATACCCATAGTGGTGAAGGGTATCATATAGTCGGCCCCGTCCGACTTTACTACTTTCCTTAATGGTTTTGGTTTGCTGTTATTTCTATTTCACCATCATACCTTTATCGGCAACAGATTTCATATCTTTTGTGTTATCACTTGTACTGTTTTCATTCAAAATTTCCATGTTTATTATCTTTTGGTGCGAATTTCTTGACGGATGATTTTGGACGGTAACACCGGATTCTTTAACTTTTTAATAACGTAAACACAAACTAGACCACTTCTGTTCTTCTCAAATGATACAAAATTATTATAACTTCCGACACATTATACGTTACAGACAGATGCGACTACAATGTCAATATAATTCTGGATAACATTCCACCTGGATGTTGATCTTCTTATAAGATTAAAATCTACTGTATTTTTACTGTCTTATCTTAATTACTATTTGTTGTGTCTACTTACTGCAAATCGGTTTAGAAACTACATTCATTACGATATATCGCAGGTCAATTCGTTGAAAGAGTAATTCATATTGCAGAATTGTAAAATAAATTTATTGTTTTAAAATTAAATTGTAATGAAATTAACATTTTTATTTGTTTATTTTTTGTTTGGTTTCTTCCGAATATAACAGCGTTTTATTATAGCAGATGCTATGAGTAAGAATTGGATTATTTTTAAAAGATAGTTATCAACCTCAACTGTCGTTGTCACCTTATCAGTATCTTATCAATTTGGTAGCTGTTGTTTGTTTGTCACCACCCACGAATGTTAGGGAAATAAAAGCGTCACATCTTTTATAATTTTACAAAAGATTTCTTACGTATTAGCATCAGCAATAGATACGATCTCTCCCCGTTAGGCCAAATAAGCTACCAGGTGAGAAAAGCTTCTGATAAAATTGTATTATTGACGACATTGACTTAGAAAAGTTAAGCGTTTCTTGGCAAGAACTGAATGATGTTGAATTTTATAATCTCAATGTGATTTATTGGTATGAGGCCTTCCAAGGTTACCAGTTTTTGACATACCATTATTTGGCAAAAGCGTTTTCATAAATATTTAGTAAGAAAAATTAAAAGTCGTATATTATCAGTCGTATGCCATATCGTTCGGAAGTTTTAAGGTTTTCCATAAAAGCTGTTATTTTGCATTTGAAGAAAAGTGTAATTTTCAAGAAGTTTGGGACCATTCTGTGGTGGCTTAAAATTATTAGAATACGTGTGAATATTTTAGAAACTTAGGCTGGAAAACTCAGCCTAGACAGTATAAAATGGCGGATACAGGTAATTTGATAGTAGGGAAATCTACAAAATCGTATTTTGAAAATACATGCACAAGAAATCCTTTACATTGGGGATATGTCCAAACATGGACCTATATTGAATACTTTCTGCAATCATATTTTTCACACTCCAAGAACCCGGATGAATAGCCTTATCGATTGAAAAAGATGTATGTAAATATGTATATATATATATATATACTAGCTGAACCCGTGGCGCTTCGCTGCCCCTACTTAAGTATTAACATAGGGTAGTCCACGTAAATGCAATGTTTTTTAATGAACCTATCATTTGATGGAATTTACCCTTTTGCAAAACCTACTGCAGTACCCTTCATTCCCATTACCACCTACTTTTATTTCTGTATTTTCAGCAGTTTGCCCATAATATCGTTTGGATCCCTTTCTCGCTCCGATTAATATCACAAAGATCCTTGCTGCATAATCCTTGCTAGCTTGAAATTTTGTATCTTTGTTTTATTACCAAAAAAGGGTTTCAAAAAGAATACATCACAACTTTATATTTTTACCGAACCTAGATTTATAATTGGACTTACCATGTAATTCCATGGTATTTTTAAGAAACTAAGATCAATTCCGAAGATGGAGTGACAATTAAGTAACTCATAATCATTTCAAGTCAGCTGTGATGATAATCCACCAGAGATTTTTGAATCTTATAACTTTTTATCCAAAATCCGCCTTTTTGCATTTGTATATCTCACTTATACTGTTGATACATACTTTTATAGAATTAATACGCGTTTTCTTCAATAGATGTAAAATTTTTGAAACATAAAAACAAAACAAAATCTAAAATTGAAATGTTTTTTTTCAAACTGACAAAATGAAAAAAATATAATATGTCAATATTTTTTCATTTTACACAAATTTTTATCCATTATATGATGATAATGAAGAGATGAAAAACAGCAGACGTTAACGGAATTATTTAACTGGTGGTTATTGTTATTACTGATAATAACATAATATGACCAAAAATTATTAGTCGAAAATTCTTGATTTGAATTAATTTTTAAATCCTGGTCATTTAAGATTGGATGTGTAATTATCTGAGTATAAAACACACGTTTATGAACCAATTTATTTAAGATATGCATAGAAACTATATATTAGTTCAGAGGTATGATTCCTTTTGATGCTATAAATTTCCCCCATTGTGTCACGCCAATTTTTATATGGATGATGCGTATTTGTCACCAAGTTTCTCAGACAAATTTTGAAGTTGAAATCTGTAACCCTTCTTAATATATAAGCATAGAAATGTAATATTATTTCAGATGTACGATTACTTTCGATGCTATAACTCTATATCCACGCTGAATTTTTAAAGTGTGTATAGTCTATGTTATTTCCCTGGGATGGTACGACATGCAGTGAAAATCTCAGTAAAATCGGTTTAACGTTTTTTGAGTCTAGAAGCGAAACATTTTTATATCCTTCATGTAAATTATTTAAGTGTAACGGAGAGTGCATTTTCCCCCAATCGTTCCACGCTCAATTTTGTATGGATGATGTGTATTAACACCTACGTCATTCAGACAAATTTTAAAGGCGGTACATGTAACGGTTCTTAAGATCTACGCATATTACATGTTCAGAAAATTTGAGGTATGTTTACTATTGATGCTATAACTCTGCATCCACGCGGAATTTTAGAAGTTTATATAGCCTATGTTACTTTCAGAGCATGCCCCGACATACAGTGTAAATCTCATTAAGATTTGTTCAGCGATTTTTGCGTCTATCGGTAACATACAAACAAACAAACAAATTTTTTTCTATTTTATATATATAGATATCGATTGAAACCTTAAAAATATCACAAAATCGGCATTCCATGTCAAAAATGGAGCTATATTCATAATTTTCTGTGTAGAATTGTTGTACTTGAATAGAAAAAGGTGGCTAAATTCTTCAAAATACTGCCAATGGGCGGTACTAGGAATATATTGATGGGGAGTTGATAATGTTTACATGTATAATATATTCAACCTTCCAAAAACATGCACTGCCAACTTACTTAGGTGGAAAAAAACTTTACACAACTTAATATTTATACTAAAACTATATCGTGTTCGAAGGTGGGAATTATTGGCCCGCTCCTTCTGGTGCCTTCCCACAGTGGGTCCATATTTGTATACCCATCATCACACTGTGATACAGGTTATTATGCATATTTTTGTAACAGGCTAAGGGGAACGAGATGGGCACATGGTTGCTTTTGAGGCGATGAGGCGATCCGAATTGGATGAAATTTTGCACAGATTAATTATTTGGTGCATTGGTGCACTAAAACCTAAAGTTAAGCTGATTGGCACACAATTTTGCAAAACAGTAATTCTACATAGCGTGTGTCAAATTTTGTTGAAATCACATTTAGTTAATTTCATATTAATGGTCTGTTAAAGAATGCATATACCCAAAGTAGTGATAAACACCGTATAATGCGAACGGAGTAGTAAATTTGATAAAAACTCTGCACATCGTATATTTGTCAAACTTTCTTCACATTCTAATACATAGCTTTTCAATTAACCGATCGACTGTTTCTCAAATTTCCATTTTTATACCCTTCACCACATTGTGGTACAGGGTATTATGTCTGTCTGTCCATGTTAAATTGTAAACAAATTACAGGTCGCATTTATGATTCGAAATGGATGAAATTTGGCATAGGACATTTATTCCCCCATTGAAATTGGGAAAATCGGTTCATATTTAGATATAGCTCCCATATATTTTTTCGTCCGATTTTAGGTAAACGGTGCACCAAAGTCCCTGAAAATAGTTTGATTTGCACGAATTTTGGCACAGAGTACTGAATTATGTCTAGGATGATGTGTGCTAAGTTTCGTGAAAATCGGTTCAGATTTATATACAGCTCCCATATAAAGTTTCGTCAGATTTTAAATAAATGGTGTACCAAAGTCCCTGTAAATCTTTTGATTTGCACGAATTTTGGCACAGCGTACTGAATTAAATCTAGAAAGACGTGTGCTAAGTTTCGTGAAAATCGATTCAGATTTAGATATAGCTCTCATATATAGTTTCGCCCGATTTTAGATAAATGATGCACCAAAGTCCCTGCAAATATTTTGATTTATACGAAATTTGGCACAGAGTACTGAATGCAGCCTAGACTGATGTGTGCTAAGATTCATAAAAATCGGTTCAGATTTAGATATAGCTCCCATATATATTTTCGTCCGATTTAAGGTAAATGGTAAACCATAGTCCCTATATATATTTCGATTTGCACGATATTTGGCACAGATATTTTCGTCCGATTTAAGGTAAATGATGATCCAAAGTCCCTATATATCTATCGATTCGCACGAAAATTTGCATAGAGTACTGAATTAAGAGTAGAATTATGTGTTTTATGTTTCGTGAAAATCGGTTCAGATTGGATATAGCTCCCATATATATTTTCGTCCGATTTGTTGAAATTAGTGCAGTTGCAGACATAGCTTCCATATATATTTCGAACGGGAGCCTGATTGAGATTAAATTTTGAACAGTGCGGCATACCGAGTAGCGTGTATCAAGTGTGCTATAAATCGATTTACATAAATTTGTCCCATTGTACGCAAAGTACTCTAAATCTGCCCGAAGGAAATGAAACTTAGCATACGTTTCAGAATATATGTACGGATTGATGTCAGTTAGTTAGATAAAGATCACATATTTGAGTTCGTTCAATTTTATGTCAATGCGCCTTCGTAAAGGCCACGTCTATTTGGACATATATGTCGAATATACCATAGTGGTGAAGGGTATCATATAGTCGGCCCAGTTCGACTTTCTACTTTCCTTACTGTTTTTGTTTTTTTGTTCTTAGTTTCACTTTCCTAAAAGTTTTTAAAATATGTGTAATACTAGGTATGAACATTTGCTACCTAATGAAATCCCAAAGTATCAAATTAACCAAAAATTCAATTTCAGTGAATTTGTTGTTAAAAGTGTAAAATATTCTCTGAAATCAGGGAAATATTCTTAAATCAGCAATGTCCATTTATTTGACCCAAGGACGGGCCCCATTGGAATTAAAGAAAATCGTGCATATATATTTCCATTCGATTCCCTGTAAATGGTGCACCAAACTACCACGATATGTCCAATTAATGCAAAGGTTTGCACGGTGTACTAAAGTAAAAACTGATTGACGTATGTGAAATTTGATTGAAATCGGTTCAGATTAAGATATAGTTCCCATATATATTTGTGGCCGGTTTTATGTAAATGGGGAACCAAACTCTGAAGGTCTGCATAACGTATTAAATATAGTCTAGAAAAATGTGTTTTAAGTTTTGTAGAAATCTGTTCATTTTATATATAACTCCATATATATTATCGTTCGATTTTATGTAAATGGGGCACCAAACTCCCAAGGATTGTCCAAATGACATGTTAAATTTAAATTTAGTCTGATTCCATGTCGATGGCCCTCTAAATATGCTACGTATGTTCTACCGACAGGACACTGTACGTATGAGCATCTCTGTATCTATCCAAAGTGGTGAAGGCTATCATATAGTCGGCCGTCCGACTTTTGAACATTCCTTACTGGTTGTTACAGTAACAATGTTATCCAAAGCTATTCTGAAATCAAACGCAGTAATTTTTGTGGTTCAAAATTCCTATGATTGTCTTGATAGTCTTATTTAGAATATAAACCAATTTAAATTTTCAACTTTCAAATACATAACCCATCATTGCAAATTGAATCTACCTTTCAATAATAAATTCTCTTTAATACAACTTATAAGTATTTTGCATGTATTTTAAATTCATTAAATGTAAATATTTTAAAATTACTCCGATGGGTGCAATTACAAAGGATACCAATTTAATACATTGCATAACCCAATGCAAACGACAGCTTTAAGAGCACAACGTTTGATAAGGAAAAATTTAATTGCTCATACAAAGTGGAAACACTTTATAAAATGGGTCAAGTAGACCCTTGACAATATTACAAAGGGCCGAATATTAATTCAATAAAAATAAAAATTAATTTAGGGAAATATAAGGTGGCAAGGTTATATGAACAATTCCAATACAATATAGAAAACATTACAGAATAAAATCGAATCTATTATCCTATGATCCTATATAAAATAAACTTGACCTACCCTTCGTCGCATAGTGTAAAAAAGCATTTTAAACATTAAAAAATATTAAACTTTTACATTGAATCGATTTAAGTCTTATACTAAGACACCATTGAACATTTAACGCTTTCTCTTCTCTCCATTCAATTATTTGTAGTAAAACTTTCCCGCTATTAATTAGAACACTTATTATGGCTCTTAATTATTTAGCATCTCTTTTAGATTCATTAAAAGTAAATATTTCAAAAGTACTCCAATGGGTGCAATTACGACGATAAAATGCAGAAACATTGCAACGTGAACTGCAACATTTTAGGGTGAAAGTTTGACAAGAAACGAAATAGTTTTTATTATCCAAACTATGAAGATAAAATTTACAAATTGGGTTAATTGATCCCATGGCGTGTACCCTCACAAAGTAACAAAATTTAATTAATTAATTTATGGCATGGACGTTCAAAAAGTAGAAGGTGAAGGTTATGTTGAAAATGAAAGGGAATAGTCATTGCTTTATAATCTATCTATATATCTATCTATATATATAACCAGTAAGGAAAGTTCAAAAGTCGGACGGGGCCGACTATATGATACCCTTCACCACTATGGGTACATGCAAGACATGTTAATATCTACAATATCCTGTAGATATAGACATTTCGCATACATCAGTCGGGACCTAATTCAGTACTCTGTGCAAAATTTTGCTTTAATCGGACCAATATTGGGAGTTTGGTGCACAATTTACTTTAAATCGGACGAAACTATATATGGGAGCTATATCTAAATCTGAACCGATTTTAACAAAACTTCGCATTTATTAATCATGACCTAATTTACATAAAATATAGCATATTTAGATATAAATCTGAACCGATTCTAACAAAATTTCTCATACATCAGTCGGGACCTAATTCAGTACATTGTGCAAAATGTTGCTTTAGTCGGACCACAATTGAGAGTTTGGTGCACTATTTACATAAAATCGGACGAAACTATATATCGGAGCTATATCTGCATCTGAACCGATTTCAACAAACCTTGGCATATAACTATCTAGACCTAATTCAATACTCTGTGCAAAATTTTGTCTCAATCGGACCACAATTGGGAGTTTGATGCATCAATAAGTGAAAATGGGACGAAAATATATATGAGAGCTATATCTGAATCTGAACCGATTTTCTCCAGTAGGGTTCGTCCCTGGGCCAATTAAGTGACCTGTGCCAAGGAACCATTTGTCTATCTCGTTTCTTTTTGCCTGTTACAAACATATGCGCAAAGACATAATACCCTGTACCACAGTATGGTGAAGGGTATAAAAAGGGGGTTATAAGGGGACCACCCCTAAATATTAATATTTTTAGGAGGGAGGTTTGTTACCATATACGACTACAAAAAACCAAATTACAAAGAATTTGGTTGAAAAACGCTTTCAAGAACCCCAAAATACCGGAAATTGGGGAGTATCCTTATATGGGGGTTACCCGAAAAATGGACCTATATTTAATATTTATCGTGGAGAGATTTGATACCTAATAAGACTTCGACGTACTAAATTGCAGTCAATTCGGTCGAAAAATACGATCAGAACCCCCAAAATACCAACAATTTGGGAGTACCGTTATATGGGGACTACCAAAAAACTGGAACTATATTTCTAATTTGGTACACAATAAGAACCCAATGTACAAAATTTCCGAGATTTCAGTTATAAAAAGAGCCCAAGAACCCCAAAATACCGAAAACTTGGGGTACCCTTATATGGGGGCTACCCGAAAAAATTGACTTATATTTATAATTTTTAGTAGGGACATTTGCTACCCAATAAGAACTCAAAGTACCAAATTTCAGCGAATTCGGTCGAAAAATGCGATCAAAACACCCAAAATACCGCAAAATTGGAGGTACCCTTATATGGGAGCTATCCGAAAATACGGACCCATATTTATAATTTTTAGTGGAGAGATTTGCTACCCAATAAGAACTCAAAGTACCAAATTTCAGCGAATTCAGTTAAAAAACGCGCTAAAGAACTTCAAAATACCGAAAATTTTGGGGGACCCTTATATGGGAGCTATGCCTAAACGTGGACCGATTTTCTCCAATTTCAATAGAGTTCGTCCTTGGGCCAATTAAGTGACCTGTGCCAAATTTCATACAGATCGGATCATAAATGCGACCTGTACTTTGTTAACAAAAATACATGGACGGACGGACAGACGGACATGCATAAATCGACTCAGAAAGTGATTCTATGCATATTCTCAAAAAGAACCATGGGCCTATCTCGATTATTTTTGCCTGTTACAAACATATGCACAAAGACATAATACCCTGTACCACAGTGTGATGAAGGGTATAAAAATGAATTGCTGTTCGTTAGTCTCGCTAAAACTCGAGAACGGCTGAACGGATTTTTCTTATATTAGTCTTCAAATTTTCGTGGAGTTCCAGGTAAGGTTTAAAATGTGAGAAAAATGTGAAAAAAGCGAAAAATTTGCAGAAAATATTTTGAAGCATATTTCCATTTCCACGAATTTATTATCGAGCTATTTTTATTGCACCACGTCGTAGTTGTTATTTTTGAGATATTTAGGGCGAAAATTTTTGAAAATTTTGAAAATATTTTTTTTTTCGATTGGATTGACATTGTATTGCATTTTTTTTTGTAAGAATTGTAAAAATAATTGAGAAGTATCATTGAATGTACACGTTTTCCATTGAATGCCCGTACATTTGGGACAAATGCATGGATGAAAATCAGAAGACGTGTGGAATAGGGTTCTGATTCTAAGATCCTTGCCCAAGATTATTTTCTTAAAATAATAATAATAGTTCCATAGCGACATTTTATTTCTTAAAGTACCTGAAATGCTGCTATGCCACGGGAAATCAGGTGACACCATTATATGGTGGTTTTTTGCCTAATCGTTGATTAGTATCTTTGAACTTATAAACTCAATACCGCATATATCCGATACTAATAATGCGTATCGAAGAGAAAACTAATATACCACTCATTTGCTGTAAGACAGGCATAACTCAAAGAACGTGATTTTTCAATTATTTTCATATCTTATCATATGTATATTCCTTACATCTATCGGGAAATTTATATTGGTACAATGTTACAATACTATTAAGTAGTAGGTTGTCCATGATCTTTAACAATAATGTTCAAAATTATAGACACTCAGGTTGGAAAAGGAGGAAAGAACTTCAACGTACCGAAAATTAAACGGGAAATATGTATGGCATACTCTATGAAAAAAATCGGTCAAAGTCTTCACAATTCCGAAAATGGAGTAGGACCCGTATGTAGAAGCTTGGGCATAAATAGAAATGTTTCCTCATAAATGTGTGTTACCCTTCAATATCCCGTTATGGTATATTATAGCTACTACAATGGGAATGGATATATATTATTTTTTGGAAGGAAGATTTAACACCACATGAGAAAATACCAAACAATGGGGGATACCATTATATGGGGATACACGAAAAATTTTACCAATATTGCTAATTTTTGGTAAAGAGGTTTTGATCATCCAAAATAAAACATTACAACCACTATGGTTGAAACACTGGAACAAACTCCCCAAAATGCCGAATATTTTGAGTACCGTTATATGGGAGCTACATCAAAGAGTGGACCAATATAGATAATTTTAGTGCGATACATTCTACCAAATAAGAACTAAATGCCAAATTACAGCCGATTAGATTTAAAAACGTGTCCAAATCCCCCACAGCATCAAAAAATGTGGGGGGGGGTATATTTGGAAGCATGGACGAATATAAAATTACACCCAAATACCAAATATTAAGGAAAACTTTATATGTGAGATATCCGAATACTAGATATTATTAATTAGGGAAATTTTCTGCTCAATAAGTATCCCTAAAATTAAATTAGAAGCAATTCTGTTGAACATTTTCAATATCAAATATCTTATAAGTAGTAGAAATGTATGTTGGATGGTATAAAAACAAACCTAAAATTAGACATAAACAATATTGATAGGCAAGACAACGTTTGCCTGGCCCGCTAGTTATGATTATAAAAGTAATTATACTCATAATACTAGATCTTAAAGATCGAGATGTTTAACTGTTTCTAACAGAAATGTCGGGGTAGAGTATTGGTGTTCTATCTAGTTTAGGTGGACAGATTGATCCGGGCATCTCCGAAACTATATTTTTTTTCATACAAAAATGAAAACTTTCATATTGAAATATTTTCATATTTTGAAAAATCGCCGATTTTTGACCACAAACTAAGTTAAAAAATAAGGAAGATCTTCACCGATTGTCTTTATCGTAGTTCATACGATAGCTATACACTCACAGAGAAACGTGTACAAATTTGGAATCGATGGGGTTATTATTTTTTGAGTTATCGTGCCCGCCATTCGCAAAAGAGAAAAAACGCGTTTAAAGTTTGAGAAGCCCTTCAGTCGTCACTTGATGCTGACACAATAAATCGGCTATATCTTCAAGAGTTCTTGAGATTTTCAATTAAAATTTTGTAGGGACATTCTGACCCCGAGTATGGGGGGTCCCCTTAAGCTTTGTGCCTATATTACTGTAGGTTGCAATAAGAATTTTAGGAACAAATCTTGTATATACTCAGAATGATAAACATAAACTTTACATCCAGCCAAATTCGATCGTATTTCTTTGCATCTGATACATAGTTTCTAAATCCGATAAAGTATGGAAATGCTATCCATTCTTCAACTTTTAAAATATAGCGTTCATGTTGTGTTGGTTTGTATACAAATTAAAATTTTTCATTCACATATTCTCTAGTAAATCTTATTAAATATTTCTAATGAACATTGCATTTATTTACTATACACACACACTCCATAATTAACACGTATCATGGCATGAAATTATTAGCAAGAAATTGTAAATCTCTTGTCAGGTAAACTAAAATCTCATTATTTATGTTGAACGGAATTAAATGCATGAATACCCACACACAAACACACTCCTACATTTAATTCCTTGCGAAAAATACTAGGGATAAATGTAATTGAAATTGTAAAGTCAGCATTTCTCCTGAATAACTGGCATCAGCATATGAATGTGACTTTTGAAGAAAATTCACTGTAAAAATTATTTACAATGCAAGTAATCATGTTGTGAAGTGAAGATTTCATAGCAACGGAAACACGTGTAAGTTATGAAATGCAATTTAATATATATTTATTTCATATTAGTTTACACTGAAAATTAGTTTATTTGTATACCCTAAACCACACCGTGATACAGGCTATTATGTTTGTGCATGCAGAAGAAAAGAGATAAACCGAGAAGAGGGTATACGTAGTCCCCATATAACCACTCTGTTGTAATAATTTCACCTGCGGAGGTTATCGAGATAAAAAAGTAGAACGTTTGATAATGAACTATATATGAACTATAGCCCGCATTTAGGCCTAGCACTAACCCCTTTGATTACTTCGAACTTGACCTAAGTTTGGAAGAAATAATAAGATAGGCAATGTTTTCATGAAATCAAAATTTTCTGAAACGGATTTGATCCAAAGAAACATGTATCTAGAACCAATATTTCGATGAGGCACATTTTCACTGCATCAAAGTATATACCTCATCATTAGCCATAAGGCTGAGGGTATAAATATCTATTAAAATTGCTGAAATTTGTATTTGGTGTACATTATGGTTTACATAATCAGTTTGTAGAAAGGTCACTTTTTGTTCCCTATATTTTCATTTCAAGTACCTGTCGGCCCGGCCGAACTTAACGCTTTTTCACTTGTTCTTGTTTATACCCTTCACACTCTGTGGTACAGGGTATTATGTCTTTGTGCATATGTTTGTAACAGTCGAAAGGAAACGAGATAGACACATGGTTCCTTTTGAGAATATACATAGAATCACTTTTTAAGACGATCCCTGCATGTCCGTTCGTCCGTATATCTGTCCATGTTAAATTGTGAACAAAGTGCAGGTCGCATTTATTATCCGAATTGGATGAAATTTGACACAGCTCATTGGTTTGGCCCAAGGACGAACCCTATTGAAATTGGGAAAAATCGGTTCAGATTTAGATATAGCTTCCATATATATTTTCGTCCGATTTAATGTATACGGTGTACCAAAGTCCCTATATATCTTTCGATTTGCACGAAATTTGGCACAGCGAACTGAATTAGGTCTAGAATGATGTGTGTTAATTTTCCAGAAAATCGGTTCAGATTTAGATATAGCTCATATATATATTTTCGTCTGATTTAATGTAAATGGTACACCAAAGTCCCTATATATCTTTCAATTTGCACGAACTTTAGCACATCAAACTTAATTGAGACTAGAATAATGTGTGTCAAGTTTCCTGAAAATCGGTCCAGATTTAGTTATAGCTCCGATATATATTTTCGTCCGATTTAATGTAAATGTTGTACCAAAGTCAATATATATCTTCCGATTTACACGAAATTTGGCATAGCGTAATGAATTAGGTCTAGAATGATGTGTGTTAAGTTTCGTGAAAATCGGTTCAGATTTATATATAGCTCCAATATATATTTTTCTCCCGATTTTATGTAAATTGTGCACTAAAGACCCAAAGTTTGTACAATTGTTACACAATTATGTGCAACTAGCCGCTACGTCGTTAGTGGATTTGTATACCCTTCACCTCACTGTGGAACACGGTACTATGTCTTTATACATATGTTTGTAACAGGCAAAAGGAATCAAGATAGACCCATGATTCCTTTTGAGAATATGCATAAAATCACTTTCTGAGTCGATTTATGTATGTCCGTCCGTCTGTTGAAGTTAAATTATAAACTAATTACAGGTCGCATTTGTTATATATAGTTCAAATTTAGATATAGCTCCCATATAAAGCTTCGCCCGATTTTAGGTAAATGGTGCACTGAAGTCCCTGAAAATAATTCGATTTGCACGAATTTTGGCAAAGCGTACTGAATTAAGTCTAGAATGACGCATGCTAAGTTCCGTGAAAATATGTTTAGATTTACATATACCTCCTATATACACTTTCCATAGCTAGGCCGATTGACACAACATAATATAAATTAATCTCTGGCAAGTTTCCTTGAAATTGGTTCAGATATGGATATAGCATAGCTTCCATATATAATTTCGACCTATTCATGTTAATTGTAAACCAAGTAATCAATGAGTGTCTGATTGACAAGTAATCAATGCGTGTCTGATTGAGATTAAATTTTAAACAGTGCAGCATACCGAATATCGTGTGTCAAGTTTGCCTTAAATCGATTTAAAAATTTAGCGTAGGTTGCAGAATGACATGTGCAGAGATCGCTGTTAGTCGGTTTAGATATAGATAAAAATCTCATATTTAAGTTCGTTCACTTTCAGGTCAAAGTTCTTCGAAAAAGTGACTTCTTTTAGGATACATATGTAGAATATACCCAAATTGGTGAAGGGTATCATATAGTCGGCCCAGTCCGACTTTACTACTTTCCTACTGGTCTCTTATTGGTTCTGGGTTATCTTCTCCACCGCCACTGTTTGATATCAGAAGCTTTGCAAAATGATCTTTCCAGATCCTCAGCACCCTATATGTATTTGTTACCAGGTTTCCTTCTTCATCTCTGCGTACACCAAAGCCTTCGGTTTGATGTTTTATTCGTTGGTGTTTGGGCTCCATTCTGCCTGTACATTTTTGAGATCGATCGATAGTCTAAAAATCTGGATGAATGACTTTATGATCAATTTAATTTCTCGGTGTTTTATCGGGAGAAAACAGATGGTCTTGTGTATATCGAGATGCTTGAATCTTGTGCTGCTAACTAACATATTTTGCCGCCGCGAAGTCAAAGGCTGAATATTAAGACGGTGGGGCCAAACATATTATTATTTTCCTTCTAATTTTGCATTAAATTTTCCCAGCAGAATTTTAATGTCATGGCCAGTATAGCGGTCATATGCTGTTTCTCGGCGCTTGGTAAATGGGATCTGCGTTCACAGCCATCTACTAAACTTCAGAAGGTGAAACAAAAACAGGTATATACCAGGGAACAAACTATTATAGGTCCACCACTGCAAGAAAATCTGCTGTGGAAAAGGGATCTGGATCTGATGTTATAACAAATATACATTTGAATTTTGCATAAATACCTGATGAGCCACATAACCACGCATAATGATGGGTATATGGTATCCCTCTGTCTTTCCTTTTCACTTCAACTTCGATCAAATTGGCGTGGGTATCACATAACCGACCTCGTACGACTTTGACCTTTTCATTACTTGTTCTCAATTTAATACAATATATTTTAACGACAACCATGCTGATGAAATTAAAAATATTATTTTACACAAAACCCTCCTTTGAAAAGCGATTTCACAACATAAATATTAATTAAAAGTGCTTATCATCATCATGCCCAGCAGTATTTTTTTCACATTTCCTTTTAATTATAAAATTTCTTTATGAAAAATATTCATACTGAAAATATATCTACTTCCAATCCTCTTATATTCTCCTTTCATATTGCCTCCCTTCCCCTTAAATAAAGCCATATGCTCGCAAAAATACATTGACCTTTTTGTGGGTTTTCACAAACAAAAAAATATTATTTTAATTGAGAGCTGTCGTCGGCTCTTTCATTAACCACTAACCAACCAATATGGTTTCAGTACCCTCCTACCATCCTCAAAGAAACGCTATACTTCTTTTTTGTTCGTTTTGTTGTTTCTATGATATATTAATTTTCATTTTGTTGTGTTTAATTATTATGGTCCTCTCATCAGCATCGTAGACGTAAATTTTTACACACAAAAGTCATGTCTGGATTTCATGGCCAGATGAAAGTTCAAAACCACACTAAAAACTTATTTAATAGAATTATACTTAGGTAAATATTTTGTCTTGTGGGTGTTATGTGTTTGTGTGTATGTTTGGGGATTGATGTTCAATATGCCAATTTATTTAATTAAAAGTGTAGCAAATTTTTATGGTATAATAAGGCTGTTAGTGCATGAGGATTGTACAAGTGTAAAATTTCAGTAATATTGAAAAATAATTATTAATTAATAATTATTTAAAATCATTCATGTAAAAATTTTATTACAATCTTCAGAGTTGAAGCAATTAAAATTGCTAATATAAATCATTGACTCATAAAACATTAAAATGGAATCGGCCGAAATTAAATGTGTAGACTAGATATTTGAACTAATTTAAAATTGCATGTCAGTCGGATAGACTTGGATTCTGTGGTGTACAGTTGTATGAAATCGACCAAAATTATGTATGGGAGCTATATGTATATCTGGATGTATTTTAGCAACCGTGGCATCCACCATTCAGTATGCTACAGCACAAAATATCTCTATTTTGATCGGAGAAATGTTTATTATTTGTTTCACAATATGCATGAACGCAGATGAAAATATAGGGCGGTTATACTTACATCTGAATATATTTAAAAAAATCCAAACACTTTATTATATATTCTATTTGGTACATTATGCACAAATTCGTCCCAATCGGACAAATTTTAGTTATTTGGCACACCATTTAGATGAAATTGGATGAAAATATATTTGAACGGTGTATTATTTACATAAAATCGGACGAAACTATATCTCCAAATTTCTCCAATTTCAATGGCGTTGGTCCTTGGACCGAATCGGATCATATTTGCGACCTGTACTTTGCTCGGACATGCATAAATCAACTCAGAAAGTGATTCTATGCATATTCCCAAAAGTCACTATTGTTCCAGGATATCAAAATATTTTTTGTGGTAGTTATCACATTTAATTAAAATCGGCACGCAATAAAATATACTCCCAATATCGTATTACTTCTTTCATTTATTGTATTTTGGTTCTTATTACTCAAATTCGGTCTGTCTGTTGAAATCACGATAGAGATCGCAATATTAAAGATATAGCTCTTATATAGTTCGCCAAAATTTTGCACAGACATTGCTAGTACTACTAGGTTTTTATACCCTCCGCCATAGTATGGAGGGTATATTAATTTAGTTTTTCCGTTTGTAACTCATCGAAATAACCATATCTGATTGTATTAGGTTGGCGCGTATGAAATGTCGGATTGTCTTTACATGCGGACGTTTGTCTCCCTGTTTCGAAAAATTTCGGACTGTCAATTTTTCATTGCAAAATGAGCCGCGCGGAAGACCCAAAACGTCTGTGAAGAATGATGACCTGAAGGCACTAGTGGAAGCGGATCCAGCCGTATCCACGAAGAACCTTTAATTCAGGGCAAAAGTACTGCCAGTACATTGATGAGATAACGATAAGTTAAAAATTGTACGCCCATCACTTGTGAATCGGAATGGCCCGCTACTGCTCCATGACAACGCTCGACCGCATACATCGCACAAAACAATTGGCAAACTTAACGAAAATTAGGGTACCATTAAGTGGAGTAGGTAGGTCTCCACATGGACCGATATAGCCCATTATCGAACTTGACCTACCTACAGACAAAATACATATATACTTCATAATATCGAAAACGATTATTTCGAATCGCTACAAACGGAAAAACTAACTGTATATACCTCCATACAAAGATACCGCCAATTTCAAGTATTTTGAAGGACTTAGGCGAACTTTAGAGCCGAAGAGGGTGTGATTTTACATTGTAGGATGTTCATGGGCAAAACACTTCTTCATAGGTAATTGTTATCATAGGTACATTTTTGACATAGCCTCATTTGAGGTAGTGAAAGGTCTTAGGCGCATTATGCCAATCGAAGTGGGTACAATTTGCTATTCGGGATTCTTGGTGCGTACAAAACTTTTTAACAGAAAATTGTCAATATATGTCCATATATTTTAATTTAAGCCCACAATATAGAGGTCCAGTCACCTAATGATGGTCTCAGCTGAATTTCCTATCCAGAATGTCTTAATTGGGTATTTCGTTTTCTAACACGAATGCTCAAAAAATTTCGCCCCTCCAAAGTTAACGACTTTTTTACTTATAGAACATCTCTAGTTTTTTTTTAATACTCCATGATATTGAAATTTTATGCGCTCATAAAGTATGCTCGTGTAAGTTTATGCTTATTCTCTCAACTAGCCTAACCAAAGCATCCTCCTACACTACTTTACAAACCATAATTGTTTTGTAATAAAAAATCCCTAATAAATCCGTTCGCAGTTTCCTGTTCAACATGGATTTCCTTTTACATTGTTTTTTTGTTTAAACTGAAATCCACATTAAGAATTGTGTAGTTAAAATAGCATTAGCCACTAACACGCTTTAGCTTATCATCGTGTTGGACAATTTCAATGGCGAACCACATTCATGTTTATGGCCATCATTCCGCGTGTCGGAGTGTGGCTATCAGAGGCGTATGTAAATGTTACTGGGTGGATATTGAAGGTGGAGCTCTGTGAGAACTAATAAAAGCTATTTGTATTTACATAAAAATTTAATATTTGGCCCTCGAAAAAAATTCATCCCCATAAAATTTCTATCTACGTTCATGTTAAAACTTCGCTTAGTGATTTTCTGTGCGTATTCATTGTAGCATCAGAATTTTATTGTCCACGAATAGCAGAACAGGAAAAAATGTGTGACAACAGTTAACAAATAAATTTGCGATTTTATTCACTTTATGCCGTTCTGCTCTGTTTTTTCGCTCGTGCAATCGTTAAATATTTTTGTGACATATAAAATAAAAATAAAATTCATTTTCGCCGATTTCCAGCCGCAAATGTTAAATTTAATATCTGCTTTGTGGCCAATATTGGTAAATAAATTTTATTATTAAAATTTACTGTGTATGGCGTATATTGAAATCTGAGAAAATTCCGTAAGACACGTGGCATGGTGACACTGCTGTGTGAATCTGACTGAACAGCACATGTCTGCATATCATTGCAATCACTTGAACTATGGTGTCAACATTCAATTTAATATCCGCGTGTGTGTGTGTGTGAAAAAGGAATTGTGAAATGTGTTAAATTCTTCGAAGAATTTTGTGACATTGTAACACCAGCAACAACACATGAATACCAGAAATAATATGTATGTAAATGAAATGAAAGGGAACCTCCTCCCCCTTTCTCGGGGTAAAAATTTTTTTTTTGTTTTTTTTTTTATCTATATATATAAAATAGAAAAAAAATTGTTTGTTTGTTTGTATGTTACCGATAGACGCCAAAACCGCTGAACAGATCTTAATGAGATTTACACTGTATGTCGGGGCATGCCCTGAAAGTAACATAGGCTATATAAACTTTTAAAATTCCGCGTGGATGCGGAGTTATAGCATCAATAGTAAACATACCTCAAATTTTCTGAACATGTAATATGCGTTTATCTTAAGAACGATTACAGATAACGCCTTCAAAATTTATCTGTATATCGTAGCTGTGAATACACATTATTCATAAAAATATGAGCGAGATAAAATCGGTGGAAATGCACTCTCCGTTACACTTAAATACTCTTCATGTAGGAAATAAAAAATGTTTTGTTTCTAGACTCAAAAACCGTTGAACAGGTTTTACTGAGATTTTTACCGCACATCATGCCATCCGAGGGAAATAATATAGGCTATATAAACTTCCAAAATTTAGAGTGGATGTGGAGTTATCGCATCGAAAGTAATTATACATCTGAACTTATATTCATTTTCTGAACTTTTATCTTAAGAAGGGTTACAGTTTCCCACTTTAAAATTTGTATGAGTAACTTGGTAGCAAATACGCATCATCCCTATAAAAATTGGCGCGGTACAATAGAGGAAAATGTACTCCTCACTGCGTTTAATCAATCTAAATGTAGAAAATGGAAACACTTTTGGTTGTTGACACAAAAACAGCTAAATAGATTTTACTGAAATTTTCGCAGTAAGTCATGCCAACCCATGTAAGTAAGATAGGCAAGATAAACTTCGAAAATTTCGCGATGACGAGGAATTATAGCACCAACAGTAATCATACCTCTAAACTAATATTCATTTTCTTTGCATATATTTGAATATCTTAAATAAATCGGGTCATACAAATTTGAATGATACACAGATAATTACACACTAATCTTAAGTGAACAGGAATTAACAAAATTGGTCCAAATCGATAATGTTCGACTCATCATTTTTGGTCCTTTTATGTTATTATCAGTAATGATAAAAACCACCGTTCAGTAATTCCGCTAATATCTGCTGTTTTTCATCTCTCCATTATCTACATATTGGAATAAAATTTGTGTAAAATGAAAAATTTTTTGTAATTTTAATTTTAACATTTTGTCAATTTGTGAAAAAAATAAAATCTGGATTTTTTTTAAAAAAATTGTTTGTTTGTATGTTACCGATAGACGCCAAAACCGCTGAACAGATCTTAATGAGATATACACTGTATGTCGGGGCATGCCCTGAAAGTAACATAGGCTATATAAACTTTTAAAATTCCGCGTGGATGCGGAGTTATAGCAATAATAGTGAACATACCTCGAAATTTCTGAACATGTAATATGCGTTTATATTAAGAACGGTTTCAGATACCGTTTTCAAAATTTGCCTGAATAACGAAGGTGTGAATACACACCATCCATACAAAAATGAGCATGGTACGATCAACAGAAAATGCACTTTTTACTGCATTTTAAAAATCAGCATATCAAAAATGGAAAATATTTTGTTTGTAGACTCTAAAATGCTAAAAAGATTTGACTGGGATTTTCACAGAACGTCATAACATGGGAATAACATATGCTAAGATTCCACTTCTAAGATTTCCCGAGGATGCTTTGTTATAGCATCGAACATGTAAATCGTGTACATCTTAAGTACGGTTACAGACACCGACTTCAAACTATTGCTGAGTACCGTGAGTGTAAATACGCACCATCCACACGACAGACCGCGGACAAGGGAAAATGCACAACTCATTGCATTTAAATTTATACGTACAAAATAGAAAAAATATTGTTTGTGGACTCAAAAAACACTAAGCAGATTTTATTAAAATGTTCATAGTAAGTCAAACGATCCCATGGAAGTAACATACAGTGAGTGTAATAAGTATTTTGCCTCAATAAAAATTTGAAAAAATTCCAATATATACGCCTAAAGCCAGCAAACTAAAGATGTAAAATGAATTATGTATGATGGAATATGTTTGTGGACATATTTAGATCGTATTTCTGCAATAATCACAGCGTAAGACCTATTGATCTCGAAGATATCGGCCGAAATATATAACAATCCAAAAATGTTTATCACAAAAAAGTATTTTGCTTTTTATTATTATTTTAGAGAAAATTGTAACATAGAACACGTTTGGTCTTTTTATAGTTACCATTGCGGGTAACGACATACTATAAGTGATTTGGCAACGATTCCAATAAACCACGGCATTTTTTCGCGAGTATTTTCTCACATTTACGTTTAATACATTCTCCAGCAATATTTCATTTAATATTTCGTAATTTCTCGTTCTAATCTCAAAATCAGAGTATTAAATATAGTTGTCGCGGCTTCAAAACATCCCAAATATGTTAAGAATAATAAAAAGGAGGTTTTACAAAATATATCGCGAGGACAGGACCTTAAAAACGATTAAAACCGAAATCCGACAAACAAATTATTTAAAAAAATATCGCGAAACCCCATTTTTCTAACTTCGAAAACTTTATGGTTCGTTATTACTGATCTAGGAACCAAAATATACTATGAAAATAGCAATAAGGAGGTCAGATTCAAAGATATGGACGGTTTTCTGGCAATAGAAATACATCTTATTTCGAAAATAAATAGATCGAACCGTTTATTCCCTACTGCATTTTATTCGCAACTGATGGTGTTAATCGGAGATAAAATATAGAATGCGTATTCGCCACCAGCAACCACAGTTTTTCAAAAGACAATAGGATTTGACGAATAATGATCTTTTCTCCCAACTTCATGTATTGTTTTTTATTACTATTGCTTTAGAACTGTTCATATCTTTGAATCTGACCTCCTTATTGGTATTTCCATTGCATATATTGGTTCCTAGATCAATATTACTGGACCATACAAATTTCAAAGTCAGAAAAATTGGGTTTCGCGATTTTTTTTCAAAAATTTGTATGTCGGATTTTGGTTTTAATAGTTTTTAAGGTTCTGTCCTCGCGTTATATTTTGAAAAACCTCTTTTTTTATTATTCTAAACATATTTGGGATGTTTTGAAGCCGCAATGACTATGTTTAATACTCTTATCTTAAGATTAGGACGAGAAAATACCAAATATTAAATGAAATACTGATGGATAATGTATTGAATGTAAATGTGAGAAAATACCCACGAAAAAATGCCGTGATGTATTGGAATCGTCGACAAATCGCTTATAGTATGTGGTTAACCGCAATTGTAACTATAAAAGGACCAAACGTGTTTTATGTAATATTTTTTTCTAAAATAATATTAAAAAGCAAAAAACTTTTTTGTGATAAACATTTTTGGGTTGTTATAGATTTCGATATCCGATATCTTTGAGACCAATAGGTCTATCGCAATGATTCTTGCAGAAATACGATCTAAATATGTCCACAAACATATTCCATCACACATAATTCATTTTACGTCTTTAGTTTGCTGGCTTTAGGCGTATATATTGGAATTTTTTCAAATTTTTATTGAGGCAAAATACTTATTACACTCACTGTAGGTTGGAAAAAACTGAGGAGTAATAGCATCAGAAGTATTCATACATCTGAAAGAATGTACATATGTATGTAGAACATTTTCTATGGGTATATCTTAACGTAGCGGCTTGAAAATATGGTTGAGTAACATGGATACAAATACTCATCATCCGATGAGGAAATACTTTCGAATGATGAGGATATATTTTGAAATACATACATCTGCTGTATGTATATTGAAATAAAAATTGTGTAGAATTGAAAAAAAGGTTGACATTATAATTTTCCATTTTTATTTTGAACAAAATCAAACAAAGTGTTATTTGGATTTCAAAAAAAAACATTTTAATTATAAATCGTTTTATCACCTGGAAAAAGTCAGAGACTGGGATAGGGTAAATTCAGATACACCACTATTATTTCAAACCAGTAAGGAACGTTAAAAAGTCGGACAGGCCCGACAATATGATACCCTTCACAACTTTGGGTACATACAAGAGATGCAAATATATACAATATCTGGTAAATATAACATACTTCGCATCTTTGATTTTTGGTATTGGGCGAAATTAAATGTGTGATCTACATAGATATTTGAACCAATGAAAAACCATACACATACCATTTTGAAATCAATGAAAAATTGCATGTCAAACGGGCAGACTTGGATTCTTTGGTACCATTTGTATGAAATCGAGTAAAATTATGTATGGGAGCTATATATAAGCACATGGATCTAATTGAGCAACCGTTGCATATAACATTTGTTTAAATCGTGTAAATCAAACAGACATAGGCCTTTCGGCATTTACATAAAATTGAACGAAATTATATATAAGACCTAAATCAAAATCTGAACCGATTTCAACAAACCTTATCACACATCAATTTTCCTAAATAGCATTTGATATGCAAAATTTTGCTCAATCGGACAAATATTGGGAGTTTGGTGTATCATTCACCAAAAATCGAACGAAACTATATATGGGAGCTATGCCTAAATCTGAACCGATTTTAACAAAACTTTGCAGACATCAGTCTGCACCAAATTCAGTAGTCTGTGCAAAATTTTGTCCCAATCGGACAAATATTGGGTGTTTGGTGCATCATTCACATAAAATCGGACGAAACCATATATGGGAGCTATATCATACATAAGTATGGACCTGATTCACTGCGCTGTGCAAAGTTTTGACACAATCGGAGTTTGGTGCATTATTTACCTTAAATCGGACGAAAATATATATGGGAGCTATATCTAGCTTACCACTCATCACTTTAGCGAATTATTTAATAACTACACAACAACTATTACAACATGGACATTAATGCGAGCATATAAAAATACAAGGGTTTACCTAATTGTAAATTAAATTTAGTAAATATTGCAGCTACATATATGCGTACTAATTGACCATATCTAAATTTAAATTTAATAACTTCAGCAGGGGCAGCGAAGCGCCACGGGTCCCGTTAGTAAAATATAAAGTATAAAAATATAAAGTTGAAAATTTGCACCTATTTAAATTAAATTAAAATGTTTTCGTCAATTTTCGCCGTTTTGAATCGACACATAATTAAATAAGGCCCTTCCGTATTTGGGTAATACGGACGTTCAACGAACCCTATAAAGGTGGGTATTTCAGAGCGCAACGCACTGAATTTAGGCACGACCCTAAAAATGCAAATACCATTAAAGAAAACGACTATGAATTCAACATTGGAGATATCCAAAAGAGAAATGCTGATTGTGGAATAAAAGTCCGAAATCTGTGGTGGCTTATCATTATAGCTGATATATTTCGAGTATGTATAGAGGAAATGACTAACTCAAATGCCACAAATTTTCGGACTTGATCATGGTTTCTTAAGAATAACAATACTATATCTAGGATCGGTAAAAATATTATGATGTGATAATGCATTATTGTGATTTTTTCTTGGCAATGAAACAATTAAAAATACATATCTCAAAATTAACAAGGATCATACGACAGGTATATAACCGATATTAATCGGAGTGAGAAAAGAATCCCAATCATATCATGGGGAAATAGTTGAGAATACGGTCATAAAAAATTGCTGTAATGTAAATGAAGGATTTTAGTGGTCTTGGAACGATTAATGAGAAACATGTAAATATTGGAGAAAATATATTTGTGTATGGTACAATTACAACTGATTAGAAAAGTCAATCTAAATTTGTTTTTAATACCACCACCGTTATTCAAAGATTATTTAAAAATGTATTTGAAATCTATTGAATAGAATTAAATATACTAATACATAGGCCGGATGTTACGAAATTATTACTGATATTACACTACGAAATACCTACAAATAGTTTTCGACGTTAACTATAAAATGTTAATAACTTTAGTATGGGCAGCGAAGCGCCACGGGTTCAGCTAGTATATATAATTCAAATCTACACTAATTAAAGAATGTCCCTACAAAATTTCAAGTGAAAATCTCAAGAACTCTTGAAGATATAGCCGATTTATTGTGTCAGCATCAAGTGACGGCTGAAGGGCTTCTCAAACTTTAAACGCGTTTTCCTCCAAACAGCGTTTTTGCGAATGGCGGGCACGATAACTCAAAAACTAATAACCCAATCGATTCCAAATTTTTACACGTTTCTCTGTGACTGTATAGCTATCGTATGAACTAGGATAAAGCCAATCGGTGAAGATCTTTCTTATTTTAATAAATCAGCGATTTTCCAAAAATGTTTTTTCCAAACGCCCACCATTTTGTTAATTTCAGAGCGAAGTCAATAATACTAGTTCATACCAGAGCCAGACATGTACTTTTTCTAACACCGTTGGAATTTTCGGATTCCGATGTTCCAGTGAGGAATTATCATGCAAAAATTACAAAAAACAACAACAAAACAATAACAACATTTTTTTGTAAATTATGATTCTTCTCTACAAACCTTAATACGCATTGGTATTGATTTACCAGCGCATTGAAAATCTTGAAAAATTAAAATCGTGATTGGGGGGGGTTGCCTTAAAGCAAATATTGTCGCTGTGACATGAATCAAGGTCGGAATCGGAATAAATCTTCAACCGGAAGAGAAAGGAAAAGCGTTGTTTAAGTTTTCTGAAAAAAAATATAGAAGGAGCAAAAAGTCAAAATAACAAATAAAAAAGTGTTAGTCGGTGTTGCCGAGAGATATATAGCCCAAGCCTATGGTTTGCGGAGGTCTTCGAAATTAGACACAGATTTTGTTATAAGCTTTATATAAGAAATGTTTTTATCAAAGATGTTTCGGATTTAATGTTGATTACTTACTTAGCTGGCTTGTTACAGAACGGTTGTTCCATAAGCCGAGCTTAAAAAAGATTTCCAAGCGCGTCGGTCTTGTGCGCAAGTCCACCAATTTGGAAGACCACGTTCCAAGATGTTGTTTTCTACTTGGTCTTGCCATCTAATTCGTAGATCTTTCGGAGAATTTTTCTTTCAAACACGCCAAGAGCTGCCTCATCTGCTTGCGCAAGTACCCATGATCCATATAATAGCACGGGGAGTATCAGCGTCTTGTAAAGTGTGAGTTTGGTCTGGCGGGAGGTGGCCTTGTTTCTAAACTGCTTACTTAGACCATAGTAGCATCTGTTGGCCATCGTTTTATTTATGGCGGTACCAAGGTATATAAAGTCTTTAACTACCTCGAAGCTGTAGTTCTCAAGTTCCACAGTTGGTCCGAGTCTACTGGACGTCTTGTGCGTTGATGCCATCAGCATGGTCTTCTCGCCGTTTACTGCCATACCCACTTTGGCAGACTCCTTTTCAATTTGTTCAAAGGTGGCTGTTACCGCTCGCAATGTTCGACCCATTATATCAATGTCATCGGCGTAGGCGAGTAACATGTGTTGTTTGGTGTACAGAGTGCCATTTCTGTTCACCTTTGCGTCTCGTATGACCTTTTCCAGTAGGATGTTAAAAAGATCACACGACAAACTGTCACCTTGTCTGAATCCTCGTTCGGTATTGAAGGGCTCCGATAGGTCCTTTGCTACTTTCACTGCTGACCTTGTGCCACTTAAAGTTATCCTGCATAGCCGTATTAATTTTGCAAGAATACCGAACGCAGACATGGCTTTAAACACCTCTGAACGGATAGGGCTGTCGAATGCGGCTTTATAGTCGACAAATAGGTGGTATGTGTCGATGTGTTTTTCGTGAGTCTTTTCCAGGATTTGGCGCAGGGTGAAAATCTGGTCAATGGTGGATTTGCCAGGTCTGAAGCCACATTGGTATGGTCCGATGATGTCATTGACCATTGGCTTCAATCGTTCACATAGCACACTGGATAGCACTTTATATGCGATGGGAAGGAGACTTATTCCTCTATAGTTGGCACATATCGTCTTGTCTCCTTTTTTGTGCACGGGACACAGGATGCTGAGGTTCCAATCATTGGGCATGCATTCATCTAGCCAAATTGTGCTAATCAACTGGTGCATGCTCCTGACCACCAGTTTTGAATAGTTCTGCTGGTAACCCATCGGCTCCTGCTGCTTTGTTGTTCTTGAGCCGATTAATTGCTTTTATGACCTCATCTTGGCTAGGTGGTATACACTCTATACCATCATCTCTTATTGGTTCTGGGGTATCTTCTTCATCGCCACTATTTGATACTAGAAGCTTTTCGAAATGCTCCTTCCAGATCCTCAACACGCTGTCTGTATCTGTCACCAGGTTTCCTTCTTCATCTCTACAGGAGGATGTGCCTGCACCAAAGTCTTCGGTTTGGTGTTTTACTCGTTGGTAAAATTTCCGGGCTTCATTCTGACTACTGTACATCTCGATTTGCTCACGCTCACGTTTTTCTTGTTCTTTCTTCTTTTTTCTGAAAACACGTTTCTCCTCTCTCCTTTTCTCCCGATAATTCTCCATCACGTTACGTGTTGCTACTGTCAGCAGGGTTGCCCTATACGCTACCTGTTGTGTTTGCAGCTTTTCGACGTCGAGTTTCCGTGTTGTATTAGATCGCACCTTTGCTGCAACATTAAGACGGGTGCGTACCTTGGCTGCCACAAGGTAATGGTCCGAATCGATATTCACTCCTCGGATCGATCGGACGTCTAAAACACTGGATGAATGCCTTCCGTCTATCACAACATGATCAATTTGATTTCTCGTTACTTTATCAGGATAGATCCAGGTGGGCTTGTGTATATCGAGATGCTTGAATCTGGTGCTGCTGCCATGTTTTTTGCTGCCGCGAAGTCAATCAACCTCATGCCGTTGTCGGATGTTTCTTCATGAAGGCTGAATTTTCCGACGGTGGGGCCAAAGATATTTTCCCTTCCGATTTTTGCATTAAAACCTCCTAGCAGAATTTTAATGTCATGGCCAGGTCAACGGTCATATGCTGTTTCTTTGCGCTCGTAAAATATGTCTTTGGTCTGTTCATCTTTATCTTCGGTCGGAGCAAATTAGACTGATGTAAAAGAACTTCGCTTTTATACGGATTATAGCAATTCGTCATCTACTGGGGTGAATCTGGAGACAATGTCTTTTATTATCCTGTTAACCATAAATCCGCAGCCAAATTCATGTCTCGTTTCATGGCAGCTATAATACAGGGCGTAATCGTCTGATTTACTTACGCCTGTCCCTTTCCATCGCATTTCCTGTAAGGCAATAATATCGGCTTTGTACTTCTTGAGTATATCCGCCAAAGCGAACAATGCGCCTGTTCTGTACAACGTGCGCACATTCCAAGTGCAGATTCGCAGATCGTGGTCCTTTATACGTTTGCGGGGGTCGTCAACATTAGGGGTGTTTGGTTTTCCGAGAGTGGGCAACTAACCCGACGCCTCAACCCATTTTTTTATAGTTCTTATGGGTGAACTCGCGGCACATATTAGCTCACTATTTCATCGGGTGATGAGAATAGCTCCCCAGGTGGCACCGCGGGGAGGTCAGTGTCCACAATTGAGATGAAAGAGGGACCAAGATAAGCCTGGACTTCGCCATGTTAAAGCCAATCAGAGCCGTTGCTTGGTATATATCATCCCCTACGCCCTATGCATATACTCGTTTCCTTTTGCCTGTTACAAACATATGCACAGAGACATAATACCCTTGTACCACAGTGTGGTGAAGGGTATAAACAGCTGACGCTTGTTGAAAGAAGAAATTTAAATTTGAAATTTTATTAATTAATAAAATCTAAAGATTTTTATCACTTTACTCCATTAACTAAAATTCTCTGGCAATTCATTGAGTTCTTATTGTTCACCATTATAATAAGCATAGGCATTTGAAGGCACATTCTTCTTCACATCATTAGCATTCAATTAGGGTGTTTGGCAGTGACACTTAAAATTATCTGCCACGGAATTCACTGTGATTATTCTAGGGAATTCATTGCAAAATGTTTTTTTTGTTTGTAACACTCAAATATGTAGACAAAGAAGCTGCTTACACTATGGAAACTGTTAAAATTCCAAACGAAGTTGAGTTTTTATTTTGTCGAATGAAAGAAAAAATGCTAATAAAATCGTTAGGGAATTAAAAGTTTCATTTGATACTTGTAGGCAATGTCTGCATGTTATATTAGATACGTAATTGTTCAACGATGTTCAAGGTTGCTAATTATTAAAAAATCTTCACATTAGACTGCTGCCTTTGTAATAAGACATGAGTTAAGAGTTATTAAAATTTTAATATTTCCTTTTAAAATTCGTCAGTGTTGTGCTGATGGAGAATCCTTGAACCAAGGTAACCAATTTATTGAAACAAAATATATGTACACAGGCATGTGCGAGTATGTAATTATAAGGCTTAATTATTTTAATGATTAGAAACAATTATGTGAATATATTGTAATAGGGTAAAGAGAATTTTAACATACTTCTCTATCATCGTATAGAAGTTTTCATCTATGCTCAAATCAACAGAATTACCAAATTCTTGGAAAGCAATTACACTGTGTGTTTTCTTATTGAGCTATTGAAGCTGATTGTCGATGTACATATTAAGAATTCCAAGTAAAACCTCTTAGAAGCACTTTGCAAATTGTATACTTAGGGTGTCATTGCAACCAATTTATGATGTTCATAAACGTTACAACGTCTGAGTCAATTAAACTAATCCACAATTGGAATGACAGAGGCAAATGGACTAATTAAGTAATTATATGCAGGTACAAGCAAATAAAATTGAACATAGTTGATGATCGGCAAATTTATGAATACCGTACTGAAAGGTCAAAGTCTGATTAAATTATATGTGTATAAAGCTATATATAAGGCAATTTTAGCATTAATTTGATAAATATGACGCTCTGTCATATATGAGTAAAAAAAACTGGCACATTCCAATACTGGGTCAATTCGTTCGCCGGATTGTGTGGATGTTTTGTAGGGAAGTTATATACTCACCACGAACACACAATACCCATCAAAAAAGCATAAAGCTGTGAGGGAAGGACTAAAGTCGGGCACTTTGGGTACACAAGATGTCCTCCTAAAATCCTTATTGTAATCTAGAGTTACATATCACGAATTCCATGTCACGCACAGTTACAGCGTGGGAAATATAATCGGAAAGTTAAGAAAAATTTGTTTTCGAAATTTCTTTTGCAATTTTTATTAAATAGTTTTTTTATGAATATTGGTCTGTTCCCGTACTGCAAAAATCTACTACTTTTTACTACGATAACGAATTTTCCTTTATGATATCGAAGAAAATAGTAAAATCTAGTAGATTCTTGCAGTACGGGAACAGACCATATGTTTGTATATTTCGGAGCTATTAACCCTTTCAGTGTTTTTGTCGAATATATTCGACATTTAAAATTACTCTCTTTCTTTGCGATTTTCCGATTATCCTATGTAACGTTACAATTGATGTTTTTGTTTTTGGTGAAAGACAGACAAAACTGTCCGAGGGTTAAAATGAGAATTGCTTTTTTTCTAAACTATGTGCCTTTATATGATCTTAAATACAAAATTTTAGATTTTTATTCTGAAAAATTTTTTTTTTTTTTGACACTGAAAGGATTAAGCAAAATTTAGCGTACGCACGCGCTACAAAATTTTCCCTTTGAACATTGGATATCACTTTCAATATGAAATTTCTGGTTGGAGATAAAATTGCGGATTCACCACACTGTGGTACAGGGTATTATGTATTTGTGCATATGTTTGTAACAGGCAAAAATAAACGAGATAGACACATGGTTCCTTTTGAGAATATGCATAGAATCACTTTCTAAGTCGATTTATGCATGTCCGTCCGTCCGACTGTCTGTCTGCCTGTTGATGTTAAATTGTAAACAAAGTACAGGTCGCATTTATAATCCGATTTGGATGAAATTTGGTACAACTCATTTATTTGGCCCAAGGACGAACCCTATTGAAATTGGGAAAAATCGGTTCAGATTTAGATATAGCTCCCATATATATTTTTGTCCGATTTTTGGTAAATGATGCACCAAAGTCCCTGAAAATCTTTCGAATTGCAGGAATTTTGGCATGACCTATTGAATTGAGCCTAGAGCGATGTCTGCCAAGTTTCGTGAAAATCGGTTCAGATCTAGATATATATTTTTCGTCCGATTTAAATGATGTGCCAAAGTTCTTATGTTGCATAACGTACTGAATTTAGTCCAGAAAATTAGTATAACTTAACCTGTGACAAGTTTCGTTTCCATATATATTTCCACCCGATTTGAAGTAAATTGTACATCAAACTCCTCATGTTTGTCAGATTGTCATAAAATTTTGCACAACGTACAAAATTGAGCCTAGAATAACTTAGTTACGTTTTCTAGAAGTACAGACATAGCCCAACGGATGACCTATTGATATTTGTTTGAAGTAGATTTTCATACTTTTGTCCCAAACGAATGACATGTTTATGGATAGATCTAGTCCGATTCACATTTAGATAAATATCACATATTTTATTTCATCCAATTTCATGTTAATAATGCTGTTTAATACACCCATAGTGGTGAAGGGTATCATATAGTCGGCCCCGTCCGACTTTACTACTTTCCTTACTGGTTTAACTTTGAACACCGTCACGCACATGTTACACTCGTAACGCACCATTACACACATGTACTAAAAAAATTAAATTCAAAACAGAATGTGTTAAATATGCTTATTCTTATAACCTACCCCACACAACTACGTCGTCAGGGTATTATAGCTTTGTGTGGTCCCAAGACCTTTAGTATATCATTATGCAGTTATGGAACAATCTTTACGAAATTTTTGCCTGTAAGTCCGGTTCTAAACTTATTGAGGCAAAATGTAACATGTGCGTGACGAATACATAATTTTTCGATGGAGATAGAAGACAAACTTTGTTTTATTTGGGGTTGTCATCTCAATACACACACATAACAGCATTATCAAAAAAAATCATTTTTCACATATGTGGTTGACGTTTTTGTGGAATTCGTGATATAGATACCGGTATAAACCAATCTTGGTGGTAATCAAAATACTAATACATATTTTATACCATTCATCACACTGTGTCTTTGTGCATATTTTTGAAAGGGACAAACGGAAAATCGATTCAGATTTAGTATAGCTCCCATATATACGTTCATCCGATTTGTTGTAAATGGTGCAACAAACTCCCAAGGTTTGTCCGATTGAGGCGAAATTATTATTAAATTCAGTGTAGAACAATGCGTGGTTCTTCCAAATATATTTTCGTCTGATTTTATGTATATGGTACACCAAACTCTTAAGGTTTGTCCGATTGCGATTAAATGATTCACATTGAGTGTATCTAATTGAGTCTCTAATGAAATGTGTTCCGTTTAATTCGGTAAATTAAATTGTGTCCTAAAAACCCCAGCTTTAATTTCGTCCGATTCCATGTCAATAGTCCTCCAAAGATGCTATGTATTTTCTACCGACAGGATATTGTGCGTAGGATCATCTCTAAATGCACTCAAATTTAAGAAAACAAAGTTTATTACCAACAAAGAACCTCCTACTCTACTTAACCTAAAAGCTCTTGTGGACATCCAGTACCGAAATTCTCAACATTTAAAAACCAGTTAGGTTAGGTTAGGTTTGGGGATGTGCAGTCACATGTGTGACTGCAGCACTCTGAGACCTATTAGGTCCGTTGTGAACATCCACAAGAAGAGATACAGTGAAGAGAAGAGACCAAAGACAGATTTATAGGGGAGAGAGGATTAGTAAATTAAAGGAGTGTTGAGAATCTTACAAAAATTAATGAAGGAAGAATGAAGGTCGATGGCCCCATGAGTCAGACTGAAGATGTGTTACGTGCCAAGGTTGTATGCTCCTAACCACTTTATTTTTCTAATTATGCTGTAGATTAGAGCAGGTTCGGTTGATGAGAAGAAGCTGAGACTCGGTAGAAAATGAGCACCCATTAGTCTGTGTCGCCTGTAAGCCGGGGCTGGGCAATGACACAGGAGATCCTCAATTGTCTCCGTCTCCTCCTCGTCAACACAGAGTCTACAGTAATCAATTGCATCAAGATCCCATTTACTAGTAAAAGCCCTGATGTTGCAGTGACCAGTGATGATTCCCGTCATCACTCTAATTTCGGCTTTGCTCAGGTTCAATAGTGAGTGCGTTCTTTTGGTAGACAGAGTCGGCCAAATGGATCTTGACACGTTGCACCTAGGTTCGTTGTGCCAAAGTTCACAGGCTATTTTGTCAAATAATGCTTCCAAATTCCTATAGAAGATACATATGGGTGGTTTGGCCATAAGTTTCTAGATTGGTTGATTGAGATCCTCGTCTAGCTAGTTCGTCCGCTCTTTCATTACCCAAGATGTCACAATGTCCTGGTAAAAAACCAGTGAACGGAGCAGTATAGTCGCACGGGGTCGGTCATTTAATTTTTTGGCCAGATTCCCTCCCCAGTGTATAATTTGTTATGTTCGACTTATAATAGTGGCCATTAGAACGATTAGAAAACCATAAAAGCTTTCAGTCCATTTCATTCCCTAATTATCATCTGGTCATCACCATCATAGGCGTCATCCTTGACCATTACCGGAATTTCTCTCAGAGCCATGCTGTGTAAAATTTCGTGATGTTCCGGTCATAATTGTGGATTCTAGAGCGACCAGCAAAACAGACAAAAATAAAGTTTTGGTCCATTTTATCCCTTACGACAAATTGAAAAATTTTGTTAGTAGTTTGAATCTAAACATTCATTACGAATTTCAAATACGTTTACGTTACATTTACGTGTCTACTACTTTTAACGTCAACAAAACCCATACACAAGTTGCAGTGACTTTCAAACTGTTGAAGACATTTGACATAACAGAATAAAAACATTAGGAAAATGTCTCAACAAATTCGTCGTGAGGTAACAAATTGCAATCGAAATTTCTACAAATTTATAAATTAAGCCATGTTTATTGATTTAAGGTATTGAGCGCTTTTCGAAAACTTCATCGAACAAGACAATTGATATTTGCCGGCGATGACAAGGCTTTGCAGTTGGGCCGAAATGAAATCAATTCACATTTCCGAAAGAATATGCAGGAGACCAATGTGGATGAAATCAAAAAGGTAATGGATTAAACCTGCATATAAACCTTCTCGAAGAATAATAATAGACCTCAATATGACTTCTTATAGATGATAAAACTTGCTCTGGATGTGGATAAGGAATTGCGCACAAATGTCATACAGGCTAAACAAAAGGATGAAGGTGTTTATGGTAGGTCACAACAATTGGAATGGAGCAAGTTGAGTTTAGGGGCTTATATCGGATTCTATTGGAATTGTTAGCAGAGGCTGGACTTGTACCTTCTATCATGAACATATATGGCTATTATGGGAGAATTCCATACATCCCGAGATATGAAAATCTAAAGTTTCAAAAGTATTTATGGTCATAACTTTATTTATGAACCGATGAAGGTAATATTCTGGCAAAGCGTGCAAATTATACTTTCACACTGAGTTCATATGGACTGAAGAAAAATTCGGATGTTTTTTTTTACACTGAAAATTAACTTTCGGTCGGTGTTTTAAGATTCCCCTATAGACAGAGAAAAAAATCTGCTAGGCGTTAAAAATTTATTTTAAATTAACATTATTTTCTAAATAAATGACAAAGTTATGATCACATGCATTCCGAAACTTCAGAGATTCATATCTCTGGATGTATGGAATTCCCCCATGAAAGTTGCACATGTCCGTAATCAGAGAAAAGAAACCTACATGAGAAATGAGACCCTAAACATAACTCAACCCATTGGAGTTCTGTTAAAATAAATTAACTGTTTTTAATGACAATTCCTTCTCCAAACAGAATTGCGCATTACCCCCGAAACAACCCGCCTGGATAACATAGTTTTTAATCCTGATGCTGTGATAGAACCACCACGACGTCGCAAAGGACAACCTGCTACCGGTTGTTGTGGTGGAGCTGCTGCGCCGGCAAGCAAAGATGCAGAATCAAATCAACAAAAGTAAAAAAAAATTCTAGTTTAATTATTTGTTGTCATCTTTATTAAAGTTGTTTTTCTCTTGTACATTATTTTTTGTGTTTTTTTGGTTTACTTTTCTTTGATTTAGATTTTTTCTTCTTTGACTTTTTCGATTTCTTTTTCTTCCTCCTGTCATCCTCGGATGAAGAAGAGGAGCTCTCACTTTCACTAGAGGAAGATGATGAGTCCTCTTCACTTTCAGAAGAGGAGGATTCTTCACTGCTGCTACTATCTCTTCTCGATTTCTTACTTTTCTTCTTGGCATCCTCCTTTTTACGTTTCCTTATATCTTTACTTTCTTCTTGCGGGCTCACATCTCGTCGAGAATTTTTCCTTACCGGCGATTCGTATCGTTTCTTATCCACAGATTTTCCATTTTGTGTTCTATCACTGTTTCTTACCGGCGATTCTCGCCTACTTCTGTCTCTACGTTGATCATCATCATACCTTCGATCAATGTTTCTCGCCGGTGATTCTCGTCTATCTCTGTGTCTACTTTGTCCACCATCATACCTTCTGTCATTATAACGTTCATCCTGCCTTCTCTTGGGAGAATGTCTATCATTGTTCCTTCGAATTGGCGATCTGTCTCTTTCACCCCTCCGACTATCACGTACTGGTGGAGATCTGTGCCTAGACTTTGATCGAGATCTTGATCTCCGATTGTCCCGTCTTGGTGGTGATCTGTGTCTAGATTTTGATCGAGATCTTGACCGCCTTTGTTTTTCCAGTTCCCTGTGGCGCTCCTCTCTAGCTTTACGCCTTTCGGCTGAAGTCATTCTACCACGAGAACGCGACCTAGAACGTGTTCGCCTACGTTCACGTTGTCTATTGTTGTCTCTTCGTGGCGGCGAACGTCTTTCCTTTTGTTTGAATGGCTTGCGATCATCGTGCCCTTTGTCCCGTAAATTATTAAAATCTAATCCTTTAGAATCACCTTCAACTCCTCGACCTTTGCCACGCCATTTAATACGCGATACAGACTGTGAGAAATCCACATGAATACGTCTGTCATCGATGAGAACATTATCCATTTTGAAATAGGCAGCTTCACAGGCTTTCTGATCCTCAAATTCCACAAAGGCATATTGTAGCGAATCTCCTGTCTTCCGATCTCTTATTACTTCACAACTTTTGACTCGTCCAAATCTACTGAAAATGATTTCCAAATCATCATCTGTCGTCACGGGATTCAATTTACAAACGAATAAAACATTTTCAGGTGGAGCCATTTCGGCATCCGGCAAATCTCCCACAATCTCCAATATTGTTGCCCTGGCCTTTGCCTCACGTTCGGCCAACATTTCTTGTATTTCTTCCATTGTCTTGCCATCGGTGTCGTCAATATCCTCATCTGCCGCAATACGCCCATTTTGCATTCTCTCCGCCGACGGTGAAGGTGATCTACTTGGTTCTCTAAATCCTCTCGGATCGGGAAATGGATCTTCCAATATTACCGTATGTGTAATACGTATATCTTGGTATGGTCTAAAATTTTCATCTACAATAGCCTCATTCAACTTTCTCAAAGTCTCATGCCCTTCCACCACTTCGCCAATGACACAATGTTGTCCATCCAATGAGGTTAAATTATCACCCAGCGTGAAAAAGAATTGACTGCCCAGCAGTTGTTTGCCGGCTCCGACCAAGGAGATGAGACCAGCACTAGAATGATGAATCTTTGGCAGAGTTTCACCTTCGAAGAAACGTTTGTGTTGTCCCTCAACAACACCCCATATGGAACTGCCACCATCTCCAGCCCCGGTCGGATCACCGGTCTGTGCTATGAAACCCTGTTCGATGGTATGGAAGAGATTGTAATTGTAGTATTTGAGTTTGCACAGTTTCATAAAGTTCAGGCATGCCACCGGCCGTTCGTCGACAAAGAGGTCGACTGTAATGTCGCCTATTGTGGTCTCGATCACCACAGACATTGTCGAAAATTATATATTTTGTTAATTGATTTAAATTATTTTTTTTTTTCAAAACGTTTGCCGTGGAACAAAATAACAAAACAAAACGTAGCGCAAAATAGGTTTGTTTGACAGATGTCAAGTGTCATGTGGTGCTCAGTGGCATCAAAACAAAAACATGTCGTGTTGCCATATCTTCGTCTACGATAAAATCTGAAAATATCAAAATTGGACTTTCCCTCTAAATTAATGGAGGATGTTCAGATTAGGGGCTCATTTCGGGTATTCTTAATATTTTTTCAGAGATTATCATAAATTCGCAATTTATGACCCGATGAAGGTAGTTTGGGCGTGGTTATAATGGTTAGTTGAAAATTATCTAAATCTGAAGGCTTATAGTACGTTTACATTTAACCGGATTTCGTTAACCCAGAGGGTTTCAATTCTCAATTCCTTTGCATATATGTCAAATAAATCCGCATGAAGTAGGTTAGCTCGGTAAAATGTTCTAATGTAAATGTCGTTTTACGGCCACGAGGACATATTTATTTTAAATAACAAATTTTCTAGTGGATGGAGCGATGATTCCGGGGTTATTCAACCTCTACCTATTCGGTTGACGATATTGTTGTTTCGTTGAGGATATATGTCTACTTGGCATCTTTCTTCCACGTAAGGCATATACAAATATATGCTACGAAATCTTCGGCCACATAGTTCGCACAATATGTCGTCCGCGCAAATCACAGCTGTTTGCGATAGGTTAAAAAGTAGGAACACGGTACTCAAGTCGCTTGCCATGCGTTGACCTCCTTATAATATTATAGGTCGGTCGGTGGTGAGCTATGCGATGCCAGTGTGTTTCGCGTATACTAGTGTTATGCAATGCAGAAATATTCAGACCAGTTGTAACGAGACTTAAGAATTGCAGCAGAATGGCCCCTCATGACACCGGTGGAAAATACATATAGGGAAAAGAAGATCCCTCACTTACTACAGCATAGCAGTATGTCTTCCGTGAAGTACCTGCTTGGGTGCTTCAGAGAGAACAATCCTAAACATAACATAAGTGGATATAAACAATAACATATGTTGAACTTTTTCTGGAAAGAAGTTTTTATTCACCAGAAATCCGATATGCGAAAATAATGTTACGTTCTTGGATTTTACTTAATCCCGTGTAGACGTTGTTTTATTTCCCAGCACAGTTCGTACTAAATAAAACGCCTGTTCTTTCTGATTACGATTATTACAATGAGTTTATTGACACACTTTACTTTGCACTTTACTTTACACGACGGTTTCAATTCGCGATCTGATTCACAACTGACTCACTGCCTTTCCATTTCCCCTATTTATATGAGCCTTGCTTGTAGCTACAGAAGTTTCTAGACGATCTGGTAACACCTAGATCACGAACAATCTACCAATGCAACAAACACGCATACAAACTTACATTGAGTAAACAATAACAACAACACATACAAATTTACATTGAGCAAACAATAACAACACATACAAACTTACATTGAGTAAACAATAACAACAACACATATACAGGTGAGGTGGTAACAAAGAAAGAGGAATTAAGCGATCATCAATGATGACGTTTAACAAGAATTGTACGTCGACAAAAAAAATAGACAATGAAAGAGGAAATGGAAGGATGTAGAAAAATCTATACAGTAGTTGTTGTTGTGAAGTTATTCAAATAAACTGCGTAGTAGAAATTTACGTTACAATTCAAATTCTTAAATTAACGGAATTCATCTAAATTTATATTCGTAACATTGCCCCCCGCTTAAGCCTGTTCGTCCCGAATAGGCACAGTTCCCGTTCCGTAGGGGGCCAGCCGCTCCAAATGTACAACTTTCATCTTCGACCTGGGACTGTCGCTCCTCTGGATGCGATAAACGACGTCATTTATTTTCGTGACAATCTTGTAGGGTCCTTCCCAGTGCGTTTGCAATTTGGGGCATAGTCCTTTTTTTCGTTGTGGGTTGAACAATAGTACCAGTTGTCCTTCTTGGAACCCATCGGTATTTGCCGCTCGATCGTACCTTGCCTTCATGCGGTCGCTAACCATTTTTATTCGATGTCGGACTGCATCGTGGACTTTACTAAAAGAGTTTTGACTGTCTTCATCTTGGTTCACATCGTCGTTTGGGGTAGCACCGAATATCAAATCGCCAGGTAGCTTTAATTCATTTCCGAACAGAACTTTGGCTGGGGTCCGGGATGTGGAATCATGAATGGCCGATCTATAAGCCAGTAAAAACTTGGGAATATGCTCATCCCAGTCTCGTTGGCCACTGTCCACCACTTTCCGTACATGTTCTTCCAGGGTGCGATTGAATCGTTCCACCATGCCATCTGATTGTGGATGTAGGGGCGTCGTTCTGGTTTTCTTGATTCCGTAGGAGTCACACATTTCCTTGAAGATCGCTGATTCAAAATTCCTACCTTGATCGGAATGAACCTCCGATGGAACACCATAGCGACAAATCCAATTTTTGCTGAAAACATCCACAATTGTCCTGGCTTCTTGATTTGGGATAGCATAAACCTCTGGCCATTTACTGAAGTAATCCATGACCACTAAGACATACCGGTTCCCAGAGTCGCTTGTGGGGAGCGGTCCAGCTACATCCATTGCGATTCTTTCAAAAGGGGCTCCTGAATTATACTGCTGCATGTAGCCTCGACTCTTCCGTGCTGGACCTTTAGCTCTTATGCACCTCTCACAATTGGCGATCCAGTCGGCAATGGATTTTTGACAGCCCACCCAGTAGAATCTCTGCTTTACCTTTTCAGCGGTTTTTGCTATGCCAAGATGTCCTCCACTTGGCCCATCGTGAAACTCCGACAAGACATCTCTTATTTTGGAGTCTGGGAGGACGATCAAGTTCCGGTGAGATTTACCGTCCTCACTTTCCCATTTGCGATATAGGCAACCATCTTTTATAAGTAGACTGTCCCGCTGGGCCCAATAGGATTTTAAAAGAGGGCTTTCGGAGGTAATTTCTTTCCGACTAGGTCGCTTGCCCGTTTCTATGGCCGAAATTATTTTGCCCAGAATGGGATCTCTTCGTTGTTCCGTCGACCAATCTTCGCCCGACTCAAACTGCAATCGTCGGACATCAACGATATTCTCTTTGCACTCGGCCTTTGAGCAGTGCCTGTATTCTACCTTGCATGGCCGACGAGACAGGGCATCAGCATTACCGTGTTTTCCGCCTTCTCTGTGCTCGATTCTGTTTAACGGTGACTCATTGGTGGCCTGTTGAGCCATTCTTCTACCATCTTTCGTTGGAGGTGGTGACGATGACCTGGATCGTTTGCGCTTAGCTCTGCATTCGCGCGCAATATGACCTGCTTTATCGCAGTTGTAGCATCTAACCCTGGGCTTAGTCATCCCTACTAACTTTGTTTCTTCTATTACCCGCCTCATGGCGTCCTTGATCAAGTTAACGAGATATTTGTGTTCGCAACCTTCGGTCTCCAGTTGGCGAATCCTGTGGGTCTGGGGCTTAACAATTATTCTTGCCGTCTCTTGGGCAAGGGCAAACGACACAGTTTCGGCAAACGACGCTTTTGGTGACGCATATGTTGCACATTTAATCTCAGGGTCACGTATGCCATTCACAAAGGTTTCGATTTTCATACGGTCCAGCAATGGGTGATTCTCTCCTGGATACGCCATTAGCACCAAACGTTCCACCTCAGCTGCAAAGTCTTGTAACGTCTCGTTTGCCCTCTGTACTTTTCCCCTTAGTTCCATAAGGTAGATGTTTTGTTTATGTTCGCCACCTTACTTACGTTCCAGTGCAGCAATAACATCTTCATAGTTATTCCTAGAAGCGACAGGAATACTCTGTATAACATCAGCAGCACTGCCCTTCAATGCCAGAAGTAATGCAACCGCTTTGTCGCTGTCGTTCCACGAATTTCTAGAAGCCACTGTCTCGAATTGTAACTTGAAAACATTGAATGACGTAGAGCCGTCGAATACAGGAGGTTTGATTTTTAGTGTGTTATCAGGAACTCGCACCGGGCCACCTTTAATTTCCAGTTCCGTCATTTTCTTCTCCAGATTCGTAACCCTGTGGTCGTGGACCAGAAATTTCTCATCCACAGACAGAATCTTCTCGTCAACCGACTGCACTTTCTTATCCAACTCTTTAATTTGGACCTCCACGGTTTCCACTCTCCTTCCAATAACTTCTGTAATGTTCTCGAGTTTCTCGTTCATTATTCTCGAATTTTCATCTAACTTTCTGGAATTTTCTTCGAACATTCGTCTCGTGTTTTCTTCTGACTTTCTGGAATTCTCTTCGAACCTTCTGAAATTTTCCTCAAACATTTTGGCCACCATTTCTCTGAAATCGTCACCCCTGGCAGCTACTGACGAGACTTCCCCACCGTTGGATTCGCCCATTTCCGATAAATCCACTTCATCCTTACTGTCAAACTCATATGTATCGATGTTCATACCACGGCGCTCGAACTCATCCAACAGACGTTTTTGTAGTTCAGCCTTGTTGCCAGTAGAGGACAATTCCAATTTATTAAGTTCCTTCTTCAAGTCTTCCACTCGTAGGTCCTTAAACTTCATCGTAGTATTATCGTAATCTCACTTCCGACACCAATTGTTACGTTCTTGGATTTTACTTAATCCCGTGTAGACGTTGTTTTATTTCCCAGCACAGTTCGTACTAAATAAAACGCCTGTTCTTTCTGATTACGATTATTACAATGAGTTTATTGACACACTTTACTTTACACGACGGTTTCAATTCGCGATCTGATTCACAACTGACTCACTGCCTTTCCATTTCCCCTATTTATATGAGCCTTGCTTGTAGCTACAGAAGTTTCTAGACGATCTGGTAACACCTAGATCACGAACAATCTACCAATGCAACAAACACGCATACAAACTTACATTGAGTAAACAATAACAACAACACATACAAACTTACATTGAGCAAACAATAACAACAACACATACAAACTTACATTGAGTAAACAATAACAACAACACATATACAGGTGATGTGGTAACAAAGAAAGAGGAATTAAGCGATCATCAATGATGACGTTTAACAAGAATTGTACGTCGACAAAAAAAATAGACAATGAAAGAGGAAATGGAAGGATGTAGAAAAATCTATACAGTAGTTGTTGTTTTGAAGTTATTCAAATAAACTGCGTAGTAGAAATTTACGTTACAATTCAAATTCTTAAATTAACGGAATTCATCTAAATTTATATTCGTAACAATAATATCCTCTTCGATGATTAAATTCTGTTAAACCTTAATAATATCGAAAATGGGACGGGGACATAGTGCCGGGACATCAATCATTTTTCGTAATAATCCGTTTTACCCTCCAATGTCCCGGAATGCCAATTTGCTGCCACTACAATGAAAAAATGGCAGATTTGAAATTCCACGAGAATCGAATCATATTATAGCCAATTCGGTTGCAAAATATGCACAAAATATCGTTTATAAGTGGAAGTCATTATATGAGGGCTACCCGGAAACTTGAACCATTATTGATTATGTTTGATAGGGAGATTTTCTACATAATGAAAATTTAAAATATAAATCTGCAGGCAATTTAGTTGAAACACGTGCCCAAACTCCCAAAATACTGAATTTAGGGATATAGCGTGAGCAATATTGATGATTTATAGTAAGAAGATTTCAAAATACCGAACATGGGATGTAACGCTAAAGAGATATAATTTTTAGTAAGAATATTATCTACCCAGAATTAACCGAAAATACCAGATTACAGCTGATTAGGTTTAAAAAGTATCGTATATTGGGGATACCTTTATATGGGGTATAAGGAATGGACCGATATATCCCATTTTTCATACAGTACGCAAATTTAAAAATTTCCCATCGGCCTTCAATAGAATATTAATAGTACGGTAACTCCACATATTTTCAAGAGAACATGCGAGAGACTCTCTCTTCAAAATGAATACTCGTTACCCAGTTTATGAAAGTATTCGCAAAAAAAATAATGTAAACATACACAAAAATCAAAACAAAACACAAAATTAATAAAATCAGGAAAAACAGCGAAAATGATGAGCAATGAAGAAGAAATAAACTCCTACCAAACTACAACTGAAAAAGAAAACAATGAAGTCACCAATAAAGACGGTGACGAAGATTTCAGCATGGATGGTTTTAATTATACGGCGGCGGAAGCTTTCATTCAAGGATTAGCTGGCCTTGTTAATCAAAGTGATGTGGAAAACATAATCAGAGCACAAAAACAAATGTTTGTATAACATAACAACGAAAACCCCAAATATTGTTCCAATAAACAATTAACATTGTCTAATCTTTTATTTGGCAGGTTACAGCGTTTTGAGAAAACCAATGAAATGCTGTTGAATTGCAACGCCCTATCGCAGTCACGTCTGAAACAGGCCTCCGATGATTTCAAGCGACACTGTAAAGTACTGGCTGACATGAAAAAAGATTTAGATTATATTTTTCGAAAGATAAGATCGATTAAGCAGAAACTAAGTCATCAATATCCTCAGGCATATGCTGAAGCCCCACAACCACAGCGTAGCAGTTTGGCTGAAGAAGCTGAGGATGAGACAGAAATGCGTAAAAATAAAGAAAAATCACAGGCCGACAATGCATCGTCCTCCACCTCTGCGAGTAAGCCACAGAAATCAACTACTACAGTGGAATATGTTCAAATGGAAGAGACCATCGATAATGGTAAACCCATTGAAAATGATTTAATTAAACGTGTCTGCTCTATAGAAACAACTAATCCTAATGATTCTTCGGATTGTACCTCAGAAGATACTGGTTGAGGGTTTAGATACATATCTGGTTGAAAGAGATTTTGTTTTAAATATTATTTTATCCAAAGATTTTCATTATATTTCCGGGTTTAGTTTTAGGTTATTTTATATATTTAATTTATTTGGAAATTATTAAGTACCTTAAACTAATTTTATGTTTACTGATAATGGTGAATAAAAATCTCACATTGATGAAACAACAACTTAGGATTTATGTTTTTTTATTTTATAAATCGGAAGAAATATATAGAATATTATTATAATTCACCATAAACTTAAAACATGCATAGAATATGTGTGTATGTGACTAATAGAAAGGTTAATTTTGGAGATATACCCCAGTCTCGGATTCAAAAAATTTAATTTTGCTTTTTAATTTTATTCTAACCTATACTAATTCAAGAATATTCCTATAAAATTTCAAGTGTAAATCTCAAAAACTCTTGGAGTGCTTCTCAAACTCTAAACGCGTTTTCTCCAAACAGCGTTTTTACTAATGGAGGGCACTATAACTCAAAAACTAGCAATCCAAATTTTAACACGTTTTATTCAAACTTGATTTATTTCAAACTTGAATTTTTCAAAAATTTATATTCAATTTTACTATAAATACATACATACTTCGCATACATACTTCACGGTTTGTTTGTACACGGTTTTGATATAACACGGTTTGAAAATTTAATATTTTTATTTTTTTAGACGATTTTATTCCATTTAGCACGATTTGAAATTTTATGTACTTAAATTTTTTTTGTCAAATTAGATTTTTGCGAAGTATGTTCATATCACAAAAAAGTATTTATGAAAGAAAAAAGTCTGAAACCATCGATATTATAGATAGTTTGCGAACACTAGCTTAAAGATTTAAGTGAATTCCCCTTTAGTGCGTATAAACAATTTTTACTGGTCAAAGCAAATGTGAATAGCACTAATTTAGGGGAATTAAAGGGAATTCCAGATCAATGTCTTTTTTACAGGGCTTCTTCTGGAACGAATCTACCGTGTAAAAACAGACTTAGGTGTATATTTGTTTGTTCATTGCCAGCCGGTTGAATATCGCTCAAAATTTCAGATCGGAAAGCAGGGGTCCTCTTTGTCAAAGTGTTATTTTGTATTGTCATTGTAAGAAAATCTGCTTTCCATAAAATGTCAATATTAACCCAAGTTTCGGGTTAGGTCCCTTATAATGCACTATGGGCCAGGAATCAAAATTTTGGCAAAAGGTCGATTTCAGGCAGATCCAATAAAGCATTATATATTTGAAATCTGGTGACTGAATGTTAATCCAGAAAATTTTTATAAAATTGTTGGTTACGGTTAACAAAAATTTCATATTTTTGTGAATATAATTTATATTTGCAAAATTTTCTATAACACTGACTTGCGTCAAAATATTAATATGAAATGGTGGCAAATTAAACAGGAGGGACTGGTTATTATAAATTGAGTAAATTGTAAATATAAAATTGAAGATATAAAAAAATTTGTATATAAAACTCATAAATATAATTTTTTCAAAAAAAAAAAAATAGTTTCAGAACCTAGTGCCAGAGTATATAGTAATGGTTATAGCACCAGAATTTTGCGACCGTTCAAAAACATAAAAGTTGGTATTTTAAGGACGCATTGGAAACCTAATACACTTAATTGTAGACTCAATAAGCTACTCTGCGAAAATTCATCGCTATCGCACAAGCTTTCAGTATTTGGAGCATTTTTTAGATGAAATTGGACCAAACTATATCCAAATCGGAACCGATATCAACAAACCTTAAAACTTCTTAATACGCTAGGCAATGTCGTCTCAATCAATCGGTTTTTGGTGCACCATTTACATAAAATCGGACGAAACTATATATGGGAACTATATCGAAATCTGAAACGATTTTCACCCATTTCAATAATGTTCGTCTTTTGGTCAATTAAATGAACTGGGTCAAATTTTATATCATTTGGATAATAAATGCGACCTGTACTTTGTTTATAAATTAACTCAATTAGCTACGCGGCGCAAAATTTCATCACAATCAGACAAACTTTGGGTATTTGATGCACAATTTAGATGAATAGGATCAAACTATATGTGGGAACTATATCTAAATCCGAACTGATATCAACAAAACAATAAGCTATGCTAAATGTCTTCTCAATCGGACAAATCTTCGCAGCTTGGTGCGCTATTTACATAAAATCGGAAAATATATATGGGAGCAATATCTGAATCTGAACCGATTTCAAGAAAACCATTTTTCTTTATTCTATTATTTTTAATTATTTAATGATAAATTAATTAAATTTTTTTATATAAAATAACAAAATATTTCTTTTTGTACCGTATGGCAACACCATGCCCAGCCAGCTGTGAAACGAAAAATACACAATTTCTTTTTTCTTGACATTCTTGCAGTCAGTTGTCTCTTTGAACGCGTCGGGTGAAAATTCGGAAAATTGTTGTAGTTTTGTTTGCTTTGATTTACGCGGAGCTATTTTTCCAATTTGTCACGAAATTCTTCTTAATGTTAAACAAAATTAATTGAAATTACTTAAATACAAATTAAACAATTGTAGCTGGAGAGAAAACAAACGTTGGCAATTGTTTCTTATCAGTTATTTTTTGTCCGTCTTCAATGCAAAATATAAAATAAACAACGAAACGTGTGTGTACGTGCGTGCGTGTGTGAAAATTCCATCTAGTTGACTTTACGACGACGTCACAGAGGGAGAGGACAAGAGTTTTGTCATCGCGTCGTAGTGGAAAAGGATCAAAGTTTGGAAAATTAACAACAAATAAAAAGGATATCTATAACTGAAACAATTTAAGTGAAATACGATAACGAGAAAGTTTTATTAACTGAGTGGGGGAGAGAGTGACAACATTGAAAGAATAGAGAAAACGACAACAAGTGTTTGTGACGGATGGACTAGGCTGCATGTGAAGAAGAATGTATCAACAAAAGGCATAGTTTTTGTTGCTGCTGTTGTTGTTGGGGTCCAAAAAAGTAAATGCCACCAAAAAATAGTTTCTGTGGAAATTTGGGAATTCAACTAAAATTTAATTGACCCCCATCACCATATACGACTACGTTTTGTGAGATTCTGTGTGTACGTGCGTTTGTGTTTTGATTACAATTTGAGAACAACTACAAAAAAAATAGTTTATTTGGTGTTGCAATTGCTTTAAAAAATAAAACCACAGTTTAATTGAAAATTCTAATTTAACCAAAGACAACAAACCCCCTCATCTAAACTGGCCGCTGTTAGTGACAAAAATCATCAATTCTTCGACAACATGGAAGATGAAGAGGAAGAAGTTACCGATATGAAACTACAAATATTCCACAACACTGTACGAGAGCACATTGTAAGTATCGTAAAAAAAGGCAAATGGTGGAAAAAGGATAACAACGAAAAAAAGGATGGTGAAAAACCAAAGTAAACACAAATATTTATTTTTCTAGAAAGTTGTCCATTGACGGTGTTGATATGACAGGCTTCTAGATATTAAATGAAATATTGCTAGGCTCTGTAGGTTGTAGCATTTTGTGATTTTTATCTAAATGTGGTATCATCTAAAGAAATTTCTGATATCATAGAGTAGAGTGCATTATCTGAACTTATCAATTGTGTAATGTTAATGTAATTGAATGTCACCACCACCACCACGTTCATATTTTCAAAGGAAGGTGTGAAGTGGAGGAATGTAAATGGTTTTCCTAAGTCATTCATCTCCTACCTGTTAAGGATATTATATTTTATAGTGAATTAACATGAACCCACCTTGTGGCATTCATCATTAACTACCTTTGGTCACTTCCCCAAAGCAATGAAAATAAAACCATTTAAAATGTCGGTGACTGGGTCGAACTTTTTATACCAGAAGGTAGATTTTCAATAAAATTAAATCGATCGGGACTTCTATATGGCCCCACTTTATTTGGAAAATGTGACTGGGACCACCAAAATGCCATAAAAGGGGTTTCTATGGACACTGTGCCCATAGGTCGACCGACAGGACGATTTGCCAACAATCGGGAAACCTAAATACTAAATTAAAACCATTTCGTTTAAAAAATGTGCGCCCCAATCAGATCCTAGGCTTTGTCAAAAATTTGGCATGGCTAAATAACCACCTTTTAGGGAAGGGGGATTGTGAACCGACTGTTCTGGGCTGCCTTGACACCTGCAGCTGTACCTGCTACAAGCGCGTCATGTTTACCCCCAAATAAAGATGACGACCTGGCAATTCAAATGGAAAACGAGCTATTCAAGACATATGCAAATCAATATACGACTGACAGGACTGTATTTATGGGAGTGGACGACCTACATAGGACCCTTAGGTGCTATCCGCGATAGTCTAGAGGAACAGAGTAGGGAACTCGTCGACCAGTTGGACAGGCTTGTACCGGAAGAGCAAAGTGGGAATACACTTCCGGAGGAACTGTTACTAAATCTTACCCTGGCTAATAATGAGCTGGACACTACGGTAATTCTGGCCAAGTCTACACAGGAGGTCTGCTGTAGCATCAACGAATGAGGTGTAGACCCTGTTGATCGAACGAATCAAGCATCCGATGCGAAACACTATAAACGTGCCGTATCTTATCTCCGCAAATCCGTTGGTCATGATGCGAATTTGCTTTCGGAGAGGGAGGTTCATCTCATCAAGGTCAAGATGAAAATATCAGTCGAACCTTTGACCTTCGTACCATGACAATAACTTGGTAACTAAATCTATACTACCTTTTATTCATATAATTTATTAGGAAATTAGTCATGTCCGAATCCGAAAATTTCGTAGAGGTTTATGGGTCGGATCTTGTTATATTCGTGGCTAATTGTAACATGGTAATCAAACAAAAATATAAGTTGAACTTTTAACCTCCTTACCATGACAGGAACTTGGTATCTAAAACTAGACTAGGTATCCATGTATAAATCCAGTTAATTAATTTGCCGCAAATCTAATGAATAGTTATTGGATTTCACAGGATTCCCAAACTGTGGTCGCGTCCATTAGCAATCACCCTGAAATCGTAGGGGTTCTCTTTAAACGTTTTTTCTCTGTCGGTAATGGATGAAGATTTAATTCTGATCTACTTTATAAAAAATATACCACGACCTTCTTTGAATCCAGTAAATGTCAATTGTAGGACAAACCTTATGGACATGTGACGTTATTCAACATACACAGACTACTTTTTTGGATTGTATCCTGATTTAGTTCTTTATATTCTCAACAGATTTAGTAATTATCGATAAAAAGGGTTCGTTTTTAATTACAGGATATGTATATATGTGGATTTGTTTTCCTAATGTTTGAAGGATTTAAACCTGTGTAGGATACTAGTACTATCATGGCATAACTTTCATGAAACGGCAAAAACTATTTAAAATAAATCACCAAACATTTCGGATTAACCATATAAGGCCTGCTAAGATAACAAATTGGTTTCTGGTTCCCCTTTTTTTAAAAGCAGTCTGCACCCTCAGTGCCAACCTTGAACATAACTTCCCATCCAATATATTTTAGATAGATTACAGTTAACGGTCTTTTTAGTAAATTTTTTGCGTCAGTAGTTCGCCTTGTCACTTAGATGTGACTGATCATCAGATATTTTATATCCCTGTTTATATCAGATGAATGTATTTTGACGGGGTATCTTTAACATATCACCCTGTCGGAAAGAAAATCCAGTATGTCTTAAATATAATACCGCTACTTGACATCTTTTTTAATATGTGGTGATTAGTTCGACAATGCAAATGTCACTGGTCATAGCATATTTAGTTCAACGGCTTATTTCAGATTCCCAAGGAATTGATCGCTTTGTGCCCATACATAGAAGCAAAATGTAAACCAAGTCAATTTATATCCTCACGTTATACGATTCAATGTATTTTGTTAACATTTGCCATTATTAATTTTCACAAAAAAGATGCAAATTTCAATCTCACGTGCCATTGGCAGTTAAATCTATTTTACTAGACAATGTATCACAGCATGATCCTATCTTGCAAACAAACATCTGTTTATCTACAATGAAGCTATTTGTCTGCTATGAATGATGCCTCTAAATTCATTGGCATTTTGCAGATAATCGCTTCCTTCCGATATAATGCTCTTGCCGAAAAGTCAAAACTACAACCCCTAACATCCTCCCCATCATTTGTATCTGCCCTTAAATATTTTTGCAGTGTTGATGATGATGGTGGTTGTTTCATTTTGATTGAGTTTGTTGTTGTTTCTTTTTTTTTTGTTAATTTGTTCATTACATATTCATTTCTCAAATTTTTGTACATGTTTTTTGGTTTGTGCGCCCTAGTATTTTTGACGCCACCAAAAATGTACATTTAGAAGCTTATTTTGTATTTGTTTGTTGTGTTCAAAACAGCTGTCTGCAAAAAGCCATAGACTTTCATGTTGATGTCCTTGAAAGGGAAAGTGTGGTGGTTTGCCACTACTAAATGTGCGTTATGTGCGAGTGCTGCTATGTTTGTTTGTACATAACTGTACAGAGAGTGAGAGCGAGGGGGGTTTGATATTAAATGTTTGATGGCGAATGATGTTTGAGATATTTCGGTTGAATGGGTTCGTTAGGAATATTTGAATACAATATTTCTAAATGAGTTTTTTGATTTATTATGAAGGAATTTCAATAGATCTTCTATTCAAGGAACCCCTTCAGAATACAAAGGATACTCAATAGGTCCTTTGTAGAAAGATTTTCGGGGCTGTCATCACTTTTTGGTATAGTTACCCTATAATTGATATAGATCCCCGATTTGACTGTAATTTGGTATTATTGGTACTCATTGGGTAGGACATTTTTCTACCACAATTTATCGATCTTGGTCCACTTTTTTAAACAGCCCCTATTTTATAGTACCTCAGAAATTTTGGTATTTTAGGAAGCCTGTGTACGTTTTTTAAAAAAATTGTTTAAAAAATATTGTATCTTGAATTTATATTGGGTAGAAAATCTTTATACCAAACATTTTCAATATTGGACCACATTTTAGGGTTGCCTCCTCTTTAACTGTACCTCCCAAATTACGGTATTTTGCAAAGTTTAGATTTCAACTAAATTGACTTAATTTATTTATTTCTATTTATCAAAAATTTACCCTTACCCTAAACTATTCAATGTCTCAATCGATTGTATGTATTTGGAATGTCCACCTAATAGTTGAGAGTATACAAGAGTATACCTAACTTAACGAAGTTGGTTTCCTAGACCTACTCCTGTTATATAGGAGTAATTTGTTTCGGTTTATCTGGAGCAAATACTGTTCACTGTTCTATATGCGGTATAGCTTGATATTCCCTCTCCAAATAACAGGTGATAATGATGATATTTATCAAGTGAAGAATGAAATATGAACTTCCAAATACTAAAACTAACTAATTAGCATAACAAGTGAAATTTTGCAAATACACACACTCTCAAACAAGTGACGAAATATTTATCATCATTCCATTTCCCCCTATTGTGTTTACACACAAATTTTATACCAAAAAAACTCGAATACTAACCAGCACACGACCGTGAACATGAATATTCAATTTATTCCCATGGTGCGAAGCAAATTTATTATAGGAACATTTTCGATTAGCACATATCGAATGGTAGTGCTGGCTCACGTTTAGCCGTCTGGCATGTAAAAGAAAGCCTGTAGTTGTAAAAGAAAAAGCGAAATGTGTAAATAAAAGAAAATATATACATTTCCACAACTGATTGAGAAAGTGTTTCTTGCTGCTGGTGAAAATTGTAAATAAAAGAAAATATTGCATTGCGTTTAAAGTTCAGCATCATCAGCGTGTGGCTGTTCAGCACAAAAAAAACTGTTTTGATAAAATTTTGTTTATTTGCTTAAGGAAACAATGAAGTTCGATGAAGTAAATCATGTAGTTCTGCCATATGGCATATCGAACAATATATCATTGTTAAGTTATTGACACAAATCATGGATGGCAAAATATCTCCATGAAAGACATTTATTAAGGTAATACAAGTGATAACAAATTTTTACTCATTTCAGAACGCTTGCAATAACTCTAAATTTTAATATGAAATTAACATTTTAGGTGGATCCTGACCTGATGGAGAAATCGATAGACGGACACACATAGTTTGATAGATTCATCTAGTTGAGATACGACGATCGGTATACTAAAAGGTGGCTCTAAGCAAATATTTCGCGGCGTTCACTAACAAACCGCAATAGTTTGCTCTTCATTTGTCCTTAACATAGAAGCTCAAATTCAACTCGGTAACGACCAACCCATTTCTATCCTTTCTTAGACTAAGCAAGAAAGGTGTGTCTTTGTGTCCCTTTAATAGCTTGTTCATATGTTTGCTTTATAATCATAAGTTCGACATGAAAGATACAGAACTGATGAAGCTACGATTAGGAACCGCTTCAATTTGTACTGGGCTCGAATTTATGGGTCCATACCTAACATGTGGCCATCCCATGCCCGAAATGCAACAGCATGTTTTTCCCTTACGTCAGCATTGCAATATGCTTTCGTTACAGTGCTTTAGGGAGAATCATCCTAACCATAATATGGTGAATAAAACCCCCCCACACAGGCGTGTCAGGAAGAAACTGTATTATTTAGAGAGGGAGGTCCAACGTTATAAAAGACAGCCTTTAGATCAAAATGTGTATCGAGCCTGTCTGAATAGTATTCAATCAGTTGTCTTTGGAGCTCACCAATCGCAGCAGAAGAACGTCAACGTTCAGGATTGTGCAATCGTCTTAATTCATATTGGGCCCGGATTGATGACAACGTCCCGAATGTTGCCCATCACACGGTACAGGCGCGCACACCACCTTGATGTTACTCAACTTACTCAAGAAGATCTGTTTATATAAAAAATATTTTAAAAACTTTTTTCAAACAACATGGTACGTCTAAAATTTACTTTCGAAGTTCCAAATGCTTCACATTAAAAACGCTGCCACAGTAAGTACGCTATTGTCTGTCAATTCCTCGCTATAGTAGAAAATGGTTCACTAAGGCTCCGCGAGATTTTTTTTTTTTAAATTTAATCGACACTGTTCGAAAAAAATATATTTTTTTCGAGTAAATATGAGAATGATCGATTCAGTAGAAACCTATAGTTACATTACCGAATTGCATATGCATTGTTACGTCATTGTGTTATTTAGCTGCGTGTCATTTTTTTGTATAAACAAAAAAATAAAGAAAAAATATTTAAAAATTCTTGTTAGTAGAAAATTTTCTGTTTAAACACCTGTCTTAAATTACGAACATGAGTAAATATTTATTTTATAATTTGTTAATTTGTTTATGCATAGTAATTTTCATTTCAACAACAATGCAAAGATTTTTTTCTTCGTTTTTTTTTTTTTTTGTAGTTTCTGCTACAAAAGAAATGTTTGAATGCATTTAGTTTTTTTCGCTGATTAATGGCGGCTGGTATTGAAAGTGGTGTTACGTCAGTTTGTCTATAAGTTGTGTTTCTTCGGCAACAAAATAAAAAAGTATACAAAGAAAAATTGTATTTTAACTGAATGAAACTTGGTAAGAAAATACTGCAAAATGTAAAAATAACGACAACTCATCATTTTTATGATTCGTTAAGCGTAAAAGACTCGTCTCGTCTACAAAAAAAAAAATAATTAATTACCATTAATGGTGTGCTGTTATGATGCAGGTAAAAATACAATAAACGGACATTGACTTCAAACCGGCAGATGATTATGTTTTTATACATACATACATATATATACAAATTTATAATGTGATATTTGTTGGAAGCGAACTTGAATATTTCTTTCTCGTTGGATTTTCCTATACCTATTTATTATAGATAGTGTTTCTAGTGTGTTTACTTTGATTATCAGTTTAAAATCAAATGCCATTTAAAGCTACTTGTTGCTTTTTTATATGATTTGAGTTGAATATTATTAATTCTATTATTTTTGTTTTTATGTCCATTATCTTTAATTTATTTTTAACAAATCTTATCAAAAGTTTTTTTTTTTTATTTTGAAATTATTTTCAATTATGTCTCAATTCCAAACATGTCATATATAAATGAATATACATCAATGTCCATTAATGTAAACCTGTATTATTATCTGTCGTACCTGACCTAACTCAATTTTAACGAAATGAGTGATCGATTTTTTAAATAACACTGTGGTACAGGGTATTATTTCTTTGTGCATATGTTTGTAACAGGCAAAAAGGAAACGAGATAGACACATGGCTCCTTTTGAGAATATGATGTGTTTTAAGTTTCATGAAAATCGGTTCTGATTTTGATATAGCTGCTTTATATATTTTCGTCCGATTTAATGTAAATGGTGTACCCATGTTCTTATTTATCTTTCGATTTGCACGAAATTTGGTGCTAAGTTTCCTGAAAATCGGTTAAAATTTAGATATAGCTCTTATATATTTTCGTCCGATATTATATAAATGGTGCACCAAAGTCCCAAAAATAAAACAAAGTACAACTGTTTGTAGCTAATCATTTTCTTCCGCATGGGTAATATTCTGATAATAGTGAACATCTTTAAAACACTCAGTCTAATTGGGATATTTGAGACAATGAATAATATAAGTGGACCCCCATTCTCGATTTAAATTGTTTATGCTTTTCAAGCAGATGACAAACGGAAGATCACTTGAAGGCATAAAGGATAGGAACGTCCGATTACAAAAGTTCCAACGGCATTAGAAAGGGTACATGTCTGGCTCTAGGATGGATTATTTGCTTCGCTACAAAATTATCAAAATGGCGAACATGTTGACATTTTTGAAAAAACTCCCTATTTTCGACCCCAAATCGAGTTAGAAAATAAGGAAAATAAGAATCTTGGCCGATTGCATTTATCCTAGCGTTACAAGAAATATTTCTAAATACACTATTTCGAGAAAAAAAGCGTTTAAAGTTTAGGAGATACTCTGGCGTCACTTGATGCTGACACAATAAATCGGTCATATTTTCCAGATTTATTGACAGCGTATCACATTAAACTTGTAACGTCGTACATTTAGTTTTTCTTCGTCCAATTAAAATGTTTTCCCAGCGAGCATTTATTTGTAAAATGTTATGGCTATTCGTTCATCTTTCCCCCCCATCCAGGTGATATATATGTTTGTGATGCGTCTTATTACCTCATAGTTTTTTTGATAGCATCGTCAGAAAAGAAAGAACTGACGTCAGCAAGGGGGGATTACTGTTTTGGGATTGAAGTCTCTAAATTATTTTCAGTCTCTATTTTATTTTATTATTTGGAAAATATATAAAAAACATTATTGTTTATAATTTATTAATGCACACATATATGTTCGTATACATTTAATACAGGGTGAGAATGCAGGGTTATACGAAAACATTGTTCTGATATTAAAAGTCAAATAAATGTGTAAATATTTTTTAAAAATATATATAATACAAATATTTTTAGATCAATATATAGTGGTCATCCCTTTTCAAGAGCAACAAACATCAATAAAGGAATTGGTGTACACATTTGAGGTTTTAGTTGTTGTTGTAGCAGTTTTACATGTAGGGGAGACTGGGGCACCTTCGGCATAGGGGCACCTTCGGCAATCGCTTTTTTGATATGAAGCTCTCACCGTACATCACTAGTTTCGATACATAGGTATCGAGTATCGAAATAAATAACTGACACAAAGTTTGAAATTTCTAGCTAATAAGCTTATTTAGATACATAGGTTTTTGTATTTTTATAGATGTTTCTGTAATATTTCAATTCCATTTCCTAAGTATTTCGTATATAAAACGTTTTAAATTTTTAAGACAATATTATTAAAAAGTGGTTAACTACGATGTGTATTATCATAAAAATATTCAAAAATATAATGTTTTTACAAAACTGATCGAAAAAAATGAAAAAAAAAAAAACTATAAAAAGTACATTCGGGGTACATTCGGCATTTTAAACTGGGGCACATTCGGCCATATACAGATTGTGTAATATTATTTCCTTAAAATGTTTTTGAGTTTGTCTTTAAAACTAATTCTTTAATATGGCTCGAAATTGCATATATAAGATCAAACGTGCTTGTATTGACGAAAATGCGATAGAAAACCCCTATTTTTGATCGTGTGTGCGACCTTGAGATGTAAACGTCCGCCGCTAGAAAATAAAGTCATATAATTCAAACATTGTGTGGCGTATTAAAACCAAATAGAGCTTTTAGAGGATCAGAATTTCAACCAGATTGATAGCCGGCTATGACTATGGTGCCGAATGTGCCCCATCAAATGCCGAAGCTACTCCGGGTTGGGGCACATTCGGCGAATTTGACTTTTTTTACAAAACTGTAAAATTTTTTAACTACTGTTTTTTATATCTGTTTGGTCCTAATTTTTATAATTAAGTGTCAGAGGACAATAATCAGCCATAAAGTTGTTATATATGTTAAATAAGTACTGAGATATAGAGCTCTAAAAAAAAGTGCCGAAGGTGCCCCAGTCTCCCCTATATCATTCTCCTTGTACGATTCAGTTCGGTTCTGGTCTTGTCTTGTCTCAAAGTTAAGAAATGCAGCTACTTTCACAGGCTGCATCCATAGATTTTCTTGAGTAAGTTGATGTTTGAGGTTTGGCAGGACAATCGAATAAGTGCAGTGTGAGAACCTGTTACACATGCTTGGCAGACATTCTGCACGTGGTCATCAATCCGTGTCCAATACGAATTGAGACGACTACACCATCCTGAACGTAATTGGGCAAAAAACTACTCTGGTTTGTTTGGGCAGCTGACGTTCTTCAGCTGCGATGGGTGTGGGTGAGCTCCAAGGACGACATTCACTCTCAGCGCTGCGTGAATATGATCATGCAGATCCTTAATGGCACGCCTCTTAACCACCATATGATGGTTAGGATGATTCTCCCTGAAGCACACAAGTAGGTACTGCCTATCCATGCAAAATGACTTGGAATTCTAAAAATCATAATGACTTATGAGCCCTACTTTCACCTATACAAACAATTTAAATTTTCGGATATTCAGGAATTTACCCACACTCAATGTTTGCATCTTTAGTGCGGTTATTGGCCCAGCAGTGTCATTGAACCTTATTTATTAAATAACGTTAGATCAACAGTTATGGCGATTCGATTTAAACCTTAAAGATAGAATTCGTGAAAGTGTCGATCATAAGGCAGCCACTTTTCGATTTAAAATTAAACCATTTGTTTGAGGACACCCTGTACTACGCACAAAATTACTTTAGCTTCTTGTAAAAAAAAAATAATAATAATAAATAAAACAGACAATAACAAACAAAACAAAAATACAAACAAGCAATGAGTCGAACCGCTGTCTGGCCATTACAACTTAAATTTATCCGTCCGTCCAATTGAATCACAGAAAAGAAAGAAAAGATAAAATTTAGTTATTATTTTGTCTTTCAACAAATGGTATCATTGCAGTTAGCTGATATGAGAAATATGACGAATATGTGTTTCACCGCAATTGGCACACGTCAGAATACATATGTATATAGATATGTATATAAATGCAATAGCATGCAAAATTAAATAAAACAATGAAAAATGCATCAGCTTTATAGAAATACTAAGCAGAACGTTCGATCACTTTGGTTATAAATTTTAGAAATGGGGTCGGATGAGTCTGTTGTTTATATGGAGAATCAAAACTACCTTCTGATAAATGTTCGTCTTACTATGAGTTTTATTATTTATTATAGATTTCGAAACTGCAATGAATGATGGGCTCATCTGAAGAGTATACACAGTATGCCTGCCACTGTATTCATTGCAATACCATAATTTTTCAATTCAATAATATTTAATATACTAATTGATAATAACAAATATTGAATTTCATGCCATTTGCAAGTAAATATGCAATTCAAACAAAACAAAATAATAACAACAAAATGTACTTTTGATTTCAATAGGTTTAAGTACAAATGAAATCGAAAACTTTGTTAGTAAACACCTTCACCCACCGAAATGATAAAATGTAGGCAACTTCCCCCTTTTGACTTTAATTGAGTAAATACTCGATGTTTGAAGTACATGACAAATATTAATATTGTTGAAATGTTTTTGGATTCTAGTAAATTCAGAAACATGGTGACATGTGGCAAATTAATTATAGAGAAATGTTCATTTATGTTTGGCTATTTAATGCACATAAGAAATTTGTTTCAATTATTTCTTTTATTAGGAAATTTATTTTTAAATGGAAAAAAGTAACAACTTTTTATTTCGTCATCCTGTTTTAATAATTCCCCCAAAATATATTTTGTTTGTTAAAGAAATCATAAACCATCGTATGGTGGCAATGTGGTATTTTTGTGTATTTCTTAAGTAAATAAATATGAATGTCTAAATAAATATTTTGGAATTGAATAAAATAGAAATGAATGGTTTGAATATGAGTGATGCGTGTTTTTTAAATATTTGTTGTTAAAAATATAAAAGCTTTTGAAATTGCCCAATAGTATTCCAATATATATTTTTTTCGATTTGGTTAAATTGAAATAATTAGAAAATTAACTATGTATATGGCCAACGAGTATTTATTTTAAATAATCAAGAACTTTAAAATTATCTATTTAGAATACAGACGAATGCTGCTTTAAAGTTATAATTTAATAAGAAACCTTTGGTGAGCTATACCTAAAGAAGGATTAGTTTAAAAAACAAGATAATACTCGTGTGCCAAAAAGACCCTTCATTACACATCGTTATATTTCTTTCAAACTTAAATGAAGTTTGAAAATGAGCAATATCGGTTCTGCCCTTCAGGTATCTCACCCAAAAAATGGTCAACGAGCGAATGTAGGAAATATTTGAACATGTTGTTTTCACAGAAAACTTCATATGTCTATGGGAGATCTACTTAGAAAAATGTGTATTGATTTTAATTCTGTGTATTCTAATGTATATCTTTGCATGAATGTAGAACTTATCAAATTGAATATAATTGTATTTTTAAATGAGTATTGTAACTTAACTGGCTTTTGATGGTGATTCTGTTGCTGGTTTTCTATTCCCTTCTCATATTCCACCATGGTGTGTACGCTATCCCTACGAAAGGGGAGTTCGCGTCCTCTGTCGGCAATATTGACCATAATCAAAATGTGAGTACCATTTGGTACCATTTTTTACCTCCTATACTCATGTTGTACTTATTCCAAAATTTAATGATTCGAGCTTTATTTACTACACTTTTATATACATTTTTATAATTACGTATATGAATCTTCAATCTCCGTATATCACTCTAACAGTAATCTTAATTCCACATTTCAGGTTTCCAGCTTTAGTTGTTCACCTAAATCCAAATTGTATCTACTTTAGTACCATTTAGTACACATTTCCATTACTACCTACAACATACAATAGAATAGTAGTCTTATTTCCAAATTTCAGTTTTCCAGCTTTATCGGTTCACACAAATCAAAATTGCACCAAATATAGTACCATCTATAACTTTTTGTACACATATGCACAATTTTCCAACATACATATCACAATCCTACACTCCGATGGTAATGTAATTCAAATTTTAGGATTCCAGTTCCATCCGTTTCTTCAAATTCAAATTGTACCAAATTAAGTACTATTTAGTACTTTTCGAATACATGAGTAAAAACTTCAAAAAGGGTATCCTTATATTGGCCCTACTTCTCTACAACCTTGATTTGCTTTCCAAATTTCAGTTTTAGTTCTATACGTCCACATGCTACGAAATTGTACCAATTTAGTACATATTGGTATTTTTCGATAGTTCGAATTTCTAAAAAAAAACCTTTTGGCACACTTTATCCACAGATGGTAACCCTCATTTCATATTTAATAGTTCAAACTCTACCGGTTCGCCAAATACAAATGTTACCATATTTAGTACTTTTTACACTTTTCGTGCGGTTCTAGTACGAATTTCCAAAACCCTGTCTTATCTGACATCTTCGGACTAAGAGTGACTCTCACCCAAAATTTCAAGATTTTGGTTCATGAATCATTAAGTCAATCGATTAGAGTCAGTATGTTAGTCAATCACTTTACTCTTTTATTAATAGAGATTAAGTCAATTAAGTCATTAAGTCAATCGATTAGAGTCAGTATGTTAGTCAATCACTTTACTCTTTTATTAATAGAGATTAAGCCCCAAGTTGGAACCCATTGGTCCACAAGACAGTGTCAACATTTAAAAAATTTGAAATTCAATATGGAATGTCAGATTTCATCCATACTTTGCACATCGTAATATTTTAATAAAACATTGATCAAGTCCGAAGATCGGTCAACCATCGGTCAACTTTTTCTGGATCCTCCCCAAAAAGGGCCAAAAATTAAAAGAAAATGTAAAATTCATGTGAAGCTAACCTAAAAACTTTCAGCTCAAGTCCGAAGATGACACCCATTGGTTAACCGGATATCCTACAAACTTTTGCACATCGTAATATGTTTATCAAAACCTACATTAAATCAGAACATAACTTCTATAGAGCCATTATCTTCTGCTACTTTTTCAGATATGGTCAATTCCTTAAATAAATAACAATAAAACCAAGAAATAATTTATGGTCCATAGTTGGCAGATCTTAATGCTAATAATGAGCACAGATTTTGTACAACTATTGACCATCATTGATATTCGAGTCTGGGGTCTGTCCACGAGGCTTAGATACAAGGACTATTTTTTTACTGTCTCCAATTTTAATGTAATGTAATGCGAAGTAAATTCTAATTTTTCGGTTCTCGCGTAGAAGATTTCCAAATTTTATGGTGATAAACTGTAGAATAATTAAAAAAAAATCTACTCTGCTCTATTCATTATCTAAAACGATCAAATTCTTCATTAACCAATTATTATGCAATTATTCATTACAATGTTGCAACTATTTATGTATATCTCATAAATATCTCAAAACTTCCAAAAAATATTTACAAACTGCATCAGCATTATAATTTTGTCAGTTTTACGAAAATATTTTTGCGTAGTTTTACCTCTTATTTTTATTTTTTTGCATATTTTAGCAAAGCAATAAATTATCTTGGCATAATGTTGTGTATTTTTAGTTTTGTATGGGGCGCCCACCACTCCAGACACCAAGTTTTTCGTTTGTTTGCAACTAAAAATTTTTTGTTTTTTTGTCGATTCGTTGGTTTTGGCAAAGCATTGCGTATTGAAAACGCCTATCGCCGGCCTACTAGGCAACAACTGAAAAAGACTAAAGTAGAAAAAAAAACACCAACAGAAAAAATGTAAAGTCAAAAATAAATGTACAGACTTTGTTGAATGCATTTTGAATGGATATAATGACTGGCAGTGCAGAAAAATAGATAAAATTATGTGTTTGTTGTGTTGGTGTTTAAATGTTTTATTTTTAAATATTCAAACATCTATTTTAGATTTTTATGCGTGAATTGAACTTATAACCATTAACAGCATTTTATATTCGAATGGTAGGAGGTTCAATGAACGGAAAGGCGGAAATTGGAGTCATAGTAAAGTATTCATGAAGTGTATTTATTTTTTTATGATCGCTTCCAATAATCTGCAGATACTCGTAAGGTTTAGGGACTACTTTCGAACTAAGATTTTACTTAGTTGTCTCATTAGTCTTCCGTTTCATTGTGAGTTGCATGCAGGTATTCTTGCTTACATCTTGTATCATTTCTGGATTTTTATAGTGGGGTCAGGTAATTAAACATTAACTGTGGTAAATTTTTTTTTGATAAGCCCTCGAGTCGTTTGGAGTATTTTTTTTAATTTAGAACAGTTATATAAACTGCACCTCAGAGATTTAGTGTGAAAATAGAAAATTATTGAATGCAATTTTTCCATAAATATGGTTTTTATAAAAAACCATCGATTTTGAAGTGGCCACATAATTAAACCAGTAAGGAAAGCAGTAAAGTCGGACTGGGCCGACTATATGATACCCTTCACCACTTTGGGTATATTGTACATATGTATTCCCTCCAAGGAACATACGCAAGACTTTCAGCAACTTATGATAAATTTAATTTCATTTGGGCAGATTTAAAATCGACTTCTATGACGGCATCTATATCAATTTCAACAAAACGCAATAATGTTATTCAAGTCTCAACTTGATACGTTGTGCAAAAAATCGTGTTAATCGGACAAACATTAGAAGGTTGGTGCACCATTTATGTAACATCGGACGAATATATACAGTGGTGGTCACAGAATTAAAACATTTACTGTGGTAAACATTTTTTGATCAGCCCTCGATTCGTTTGAAGTATTTTCGAAAATTTTTTAATTCAGAACACTTCGATATACTGCATTTAAGAGATTTAGTGTGAAAATGGAAAATTATTGCATGCATTTTTTCCATAAATAACGGTTTTTATGAAAATACATCGACTTTGAAGTGGCCATGTAATTAAAACATTGTGTGATTTTTTACTTTACTGCATTTTTTGAAAATGTTTTTAGAAAAGCTCTTTAATTTAGTTAAATTATGTAAAGTAAGCACCGATAAAATCATTTACTGATAAAAATTTTGGAAAAAATCTGTAAAATCTATCAAAATTGCCCAAAAATTTGTACAGTACACCTTACATTCAGAAAATAACCCTTATTATAGAAAATAAAAGTCCGAATGCACCAGAAATTGCTAGAATTAGTAGAAAACAATAAACAATTCTCAAAATAAATAAATATTTGAAATAAAAACTGCAAAAATGGGAATTAACCTTAAGGAACGATTCAATTTCGATAGCCTTTATTGAAGAAGGCCGGAATATTTTTGCAGTTTGTGAGGAAATATCGATTGATATTGGCATTTATTATATCAAATCGATTGTTCGAGTAGTACAGAATATATTTTATCAAAAAATCTATCAGTCACAACAGAACGAACAGAGATCAACGCCTATGTTTACGAGAAAACGTTTCTGGTACACAGCAGCATGTTTGATGGTTAACTCTTGACCCTTAAAATATATTGAACATGACAATATTTTTCCAAAATAATATTTTTTGAATAGAATAATGTCCGTTTGATCTATTTTAGCCTAAAAGAAAGAAAAAAAATTACAATTTGACAAATATTTAAAGTCTTGTGTTGAGCATCAAAAATGCTGCTGTGTGGCAGAAACTTTTACTCGTAAACATAGGCGTTGATCTCTGTTCGTTCTGTTGTGAATGATATATTTTTGGATAAAATATATTCTGTACTACTCGAACAATCGATTTGATATAATAAATGCCAATATCAATCGATATTTCCTTACATACTGCAAAAATATTCCGGCCTTCTTCAATAAAGGCTATCGAAATTGAATTGTTCCTTAAGGTTAATTCCCATTTTTTCAGTTTTTATTTCAAATATTTATTTATTTTGATAATTATTTATTGTTTTCTACTAATTCTAGCAATTTCTGGTGCATTCGGACTTTTATTTTCTATAATAAGGGTTATTTTCTGAATGTAAGGTGTACTGTACAAATTTTTGGCAATTTTGATAGATTTTACAGATTTTTTCCAAAATTTTTATCAGTAAATGATTTTATCGGTGCTTACTTTACATAATTTAACTAAATTAAAGAGCTTTTCTAAAAACATTTTCAAAAAATGCAGTAAAGTAAAAAATCACACAATGTTTTAATTACATGGCCACTTCAAAGTCGATGTATTTTCATAAAAACCGTTATTTATGGAAAAATTTCATGCAATAATTTTCAATTTTCACACTAAATCTCTTAAGTGCAGTATATCGAAGTGTTCTGAATTAAAAAATTTTCGAAAATACTTCAAACGAATCGAGGGCTGATCAAAAAATATTCACCACAGTAAATGTTTTAATTCTGTGACCACCACTGTATGTATATGTGGGAGCTTTATCGAAACCACAACTGATTTTTCCGAAACTTATTCTAGACTTGATTCAGTACGCTGTCCAAATTTCATGCAAATCGAAAGGTATATAGGAACTTTGATGCACCATTTACATACAATCGGAAAAAACTGTATATGGAAGCTATATCTAAATCTGAACCGATTTTCACGAAACATAGCACGCATCATTCTGGACCTAATTCAGTACTCTATGCCAAATTTCGTGCAAATCGAATGATATATAGGGACTTTGGTTCACCATTTACCTTAAATCGGACGAAACTATATATGGGAGCTATATCTAAATCTAAACCGATTTTCTCGAAACTTGGCACACATCGTTCTGCACCTAATTCCGTACTCTAAGCCAAATTTCATGCAAATCAAAAGATATAGAGGGACTTTGGTGCCCCATTTACCTTAAATCGGACGAAAATATATATGGGAGCTGCATCAAACCGATTTTTTTCCAATTTCAATAGGGTTCGTCCTTGGGCCAAATAAGTGACTTGTGCCAAATTTCATCCAAATCGGATCATAAATGCGACCTGTACTTTGTTTACAATTTAACATCTACAGACGGACGGACGGACATGCATAAATCGACTCAGAAAGTGATTCTATGCATATTCTCAAAAGGAACCATGTGTCTATCTCGTTTCCTTTTGTCTGTTACAAACATATGCACAAAGACATAATACCCTGTACCACAGTGTGGTGAAGGGTATACAAATTGTGTGATTTTTTACTTGACTGAAAAATGACCAAAAAATCATTTACAGATAAAAAATTAAAAAAATACAATTTATGTGGGAACTATATCGAAATCTGAAACGATTTTCCCGAAATTTACAACACATCATTCTAGAATCAATTCAGTACGTTATGCCAAATTTCGTGCAAATCGAAGGTTATATTGGACTTCGATGCACCATTTACATAAAATCGGACAAAAATATGTATGGGAGCTATATCTAAATCTGTACCGATTTCCACGAAACTTAACACATATCTCTCTAGACTTTATTCAGTACGCTATGCCAAATTTCGTGCAAATCGAAGGACATAAAGGGACTTTGGTTCACAATTTTTAAATCGGACGAAAATATATATGGGAGCTATATCTAAAACTGAACCGATTTTTCCCAATTTCAATAGGGTTCGTCCTTGGGTAAAATAAATAAGTTGTACTAAATTTCGTCGAAATCGATTTGTACTTTTTTTACAATTTAACATTAACAGACGGGCGGACGTGCATAACTCGACTTAGAAATTGATTCTATGCATATTCTCAAAATAAGCCATGTGTCTATCTTCCCTTTCCTGTTTTTCTGTTCCATGTGTCTATATTTCTTTTTCTGTTCCTTTTGCCTGTTACAATCATATTCACAAAGACATAATACCTGTAGCACAGTGTGGTGAAGGCTATAATTTTTTTTTTCAATTTGATTTTTCAAGCCACTGTAAGCAACACAACACATGGTCGTACGTCAAATCGTACTGAGTACGTTTATGCTACAACTTGTCAAATTGTCGAATTGAAACGTCAGATAGTGTAACACGATTTCAAATTTCGATTTCAATCGGCTGCTGAGAACATAAACTAGTTATTAACTATAATTCCTGCGTGAACTGTTACAATTTGATTCTAACAATACCAAGCAGTGAGGAGTTTTTTTATAGTTATTATGTACTTCAGTACAGATTTGAATTTAACTGTATTGGATATTATTGCTTTTCAGGCTTGTTTGCTATCCGTTGTTGTTGTTAGCCTGGTGTTTGAAATTAACCAGTTTAGACACCCTGACTTAAAGATCGAATTGTGATCTGACAGGCGAATGCAAATTGCATTTTCGCGTCTTATATAAAGAGTCCCAGAGACGTCCTTTCTGCTAAACGAGAGCTATCTGTGTTACACAGTCACCAGAGGACATTTGTGCTAGTGTTCCATTGGTCCATGAATCTCTTTTTGACTCAAAAGTGTTGATTGAGGATCCATTTTTAGTATGGACCTGTGCGACATATTTCGAACAAAAAACATTTAAACCTTTCAGTGTTTTTGTCGAAAATATTCGACATTTAAAATTACTCTCTTTCTTTGCGATTTTTCGGTTATCCTATGTACCGTTACTGTTGATGTTTTTTTGTTTTTGCTGAAAGACAGACGAAACTGGCCGAGGGTTAAAGTAACAATTGCTATTTTTTTCTAAACTAAGTCCCTTTATAAGATTTTAAATACAAAATTTTAGATTTTTATTCCGACAAAAAAATTTTTTGACACTGAAAGGGTTAAAGTTTTGAGCAGTTTTTCGCCCCTGCAGAATCGACTATATCTAATCTATATATCGGATACAGAGATTGAATTACAACCTATCTATGAATAGAAATATACATATCGTTAGCTAAAATGCAAAAAGGCGTAACTAACAACAAATTGAAAATTGAAATTGACTTTGTCAACACATGTAGTTTATTGACATTCACAATATTCATTCAAAAAGTCAATTTTCAATTTTTTGTTAGTTACGCCTTTTTGCATTTTAGCTAACGACATAAGAATGATATGATTTTTTAAATTTCAAAACAAAACACAAATTTCAATTGAAACATAAAATTCCGGTCACTATTTGGGCAAATTTTTACCGATGTTTTAAGATTTTTATTTTAAAATAAAACCATGCATACATATGGCTACGTCTTCCGTTCATTTCAAAAATTCACCACCTGTAGAAGTACTTGAGGCTAGGAGAAACATATGTACGTATGTTCATCCAAAGTTCAGCAAATGTCATTGACTTTATGCTATGAACTAAAGAGCATCGGAAAAAATAGGAAATAAAAGATTAAGAAAGCATAAAAATAATTTTGAAAATTTTGTTGACAAAACCACTCACAAAAAAATAGAAATAAAAATAAACAAATATCATTGGTAAGACACACACAAATAAATTTACATAGCAACAGTGGAACCCAGCCTTAACGCATACTGACAACCCTAAAATTTTATTTTTCAAAATATATAACTACTTTAATAGTATCCTTTTCAAGTAGTTGACTATCAGGAGAATAAACTTTTTGTTTAGCTGGATTCATTGTTGTGTGGTTTCACTGTGTACATCATTCTTTATATCTATGGATCTCTGCCCCTCTTGTTTTCGTTCCTTCACATTTATACCACAATATGTTCACAGATTTATCATTGATGTGTTTATTTCGTAAATATAAAGATAAATAACAAAATATTGTTTTTATTTTTTTTTTTTGTTTTGCCACCAACTGATGTTCATATTTTTCAAAATATGTTTGTTTTTGTTCGATTAACTATTTCTCGTCAGTATCTTTTTTATAAACGTATGTTTGTATGTTTGTATTTATGTATGTATGTTTTTTTTTTTGAAAAATATTAAAACCTTGATGCCATATTTTCATTATCAAACGTGCATAACAACATCAATTGTTAACAATATTGTTGTTGGTGTTCTGATACTTGTTGTTATTGTTCTTGTTTTTTTTTTCGTTTTCATTCAAAACTAATGAGGAACAATTATATGAAATTAAAACAATAACAACGTACATGCATATGGCTTGCATGCGTTTCCTCTGATTCTTATTAATATTTTGAAGAACACCGAGGGAAATTGTGTTTAAAAATGTGATGTATACTTTACATAAACGAAGTACTTCCTGGACATATTGTGATATATTCTATGTAATTAAATTAAGGGGACCCCCCCCATTCTCGGGGTCAAAATTTTTGTTGACATAATTCGAATCTACACTGATTAAAGAATGTCTCTACAAAATTTCAAGTGAAAATCTCAAGAACTCTTGAAGATATATCCGATTTATTGTGTCAGCATCAAGTTACGGCTGAAGGGCGTTTTTCTCTAAACATTTTTTTGCGAATGGCGGGCACGATAACTCAAAAACTAATAATCCAATCGGTTCCAAATTTTGCAACGTTTCTCAGGGAGTGTATAGCTCTCGTATGAACTAGGATAAAGCCAATCGGTGCAGATCTTCCTTATTTTTTTACTTGGTTTTTGGTAAAAAATAGGCGATTTTCCAAAAATTTTTTTTCAAAGGTCCACCATTTTTTTTTTAATTTTAGAGCGAAGTCAATAATCCTTGTTCATACGAGAGCCAGACATGTACTCTTTCTAACACCGTTGGAATTTTCGGATTTCGATGTTCCAGTGAGGAGTTATCATGCCCGCCATCAAAAATAAGGACTTTTCTTTAATTACAAAAAACAACAACAAAACAATAACAAAAATTGGTTGTAAATTATTTTTCTTCTTTTTTAAATCTTCAAATATATATGTGCAAAGTTACAAACCTTAACAAGCATTGGTATTGATTTACCAGCCCATTGAAAATCTTGAAAAATTAAAATGGAGAATGGGTGGGGTTCCCTTAAATAGATCATTGATCACCCTTTTTTCTTGACACTAATTCAAGAATGTCCCTATGGAATTTCAAGTGAAAATCTCAACAACTCTTGAAGATATAGCCGATTTATTGTGCTAGCATCAAGTGACGGCAAGAGGCTTCTCAATGGCGTTCATAACTCAAAAACTAATAATCCGATTGATATCAAATATTGGGACGTTTCTCTGGGAGTGTATAGCTATCGTATGAATCCAATCGGTCAAGATCTTTCTTATTTTATAACTTGGTTTGTGGTAAAAATAGGCGATTTTCCAAAAAAAATTTTCAAAAGTCCGCCATTTTCTTGATTTTTCAGTGAAGTCAATAATCCTAGTTCATACGAGAGTCAGACCTTTTCTAACACCGTTGGAATTTTCTGATTCCGATGTTCTAGATAGTACCCAAATGACCTATTTTGCCGAAAATAGGCCACCACTTGCTTCGAAATTCTTTGCCCACCAGTAACAGTAGTTGGATTTGACTCGTCTTCGAGAAACCACACGTTCGTTATTCCAAAACGAATCAAGTCTCCATCGTTATTTCTACATGCAAATGTTCTACAATAGTCGAACTCATAAAATGAACTGGACCGTGGATATAAAAAATATAAATCTCCCATTTTAAATTGGTCTTCTCATTTCTGATCTATACAAGTGCAAACTCTTTCTATTTTCTCTATTCACCCAAAGACATTCTCTGGTAAATCCGAAACTTTTTTATGTCCGACGAATTAAATCCAAGAGTAGAGAGACAAACGGACCTACACCTCATATTAGTTGAGAACAAAAAATTATCTTTCCGTCTTATTCAAGTAACTAAGCCCACTTACCTTTGGGAATCATTAGTAAATGAGTCTGTGAATCTTGGAAAGCTATAGCTTTCGAGGCAAGAAGCCATAGAGGTTGTAAAATGGAATATCCACCAGCACCATCAACCACAAAGGACCACAAAGAACCATCTGGCAATAAGTTATACCAGAGAGCGATTACGTTTTGCAAACGGCTTGTTGAAAGAGATACGGATACTATTACTTTTTTAACAGAAAAGAACTCAAATTCATCCTGAAGTTCGCCAGAATCTTCGGTTTCGGATAATATTATGATACTCTTCTCAATTGAAAAAATTCCTAGAACTCGAACAAAGGTGACTCTTGTTAAACCCCCAAGGGTGGATGACTGTGAGTAGCCCCATTACGGCTGGGAAAATGGAGCCAGGGATCTATACTCAATCAGAATCTTAGTTGGTCCTCTGGATGAATGTCTAGGAGATGACTCTATGTAGCCCGAATATGGCTGGGAAAATTAAGCCAGAGATCACAAATAAGCCAGAACCTTCGAGGAGGCCTCTAGTATAAAAGAGATTCGTGGTACAATCTACCAGTGAGAAAAGGCAGAAAAGGGTGTGTTCAAATCGTCCAGAAGGTTAACCCGTAAAAACATCTCTGGAAAGGCGGCCACCACCACCGGAAAACAAGCCACTAGTAAGAATCCATTAATTGCTCCACTCTCAAAACCCAGATAAATTGTCGAGGTATTTTTCCACTCCGATTGAAACACATCCTAAATATGGATTTTCAACTCTTCAACACGCAGTTTTTCTGGCGTGCGGTAATAACAAGAATTCATTTAATGCCAAGTAAGGGCTGTTCGACGGATGACCTATCAATTTCACATTTTTGGTTCTTCTTTATTTCTCTAAATTCTCCGAAAATTTCGTGGGAAAATATTTTGGTTTACCACTCGGAAATTACCGTCCTAGGTTTTTAAAGCGTCCTAGGTTTTTTGCTCAAGAAAAAAGCGACTATTTGCTTCGAAGTGTTTCTTGTATGAACATCTATTATTGGATTTCGCTCGTCTTCGAGGATCTAAACGGTCGATTAAGTTTTGGACTCGTAAGCATGGATCCATCATTCATATATGACGAAGTATCGCGATCTATTATTGCAACTATATACACGAACCTTTTTTGAGTGATTGCCAAATTGTGCGGAATCAAACAAGAAATACATTTGTTACCGCCAGATCGGACATATGCTGCTGGATGACCATACCTTACAGCATGTCTTCTTTGATCGAGCTGGGCCACAATTGAATTCATTAAAGTTGTTTTTCGAAGAGCTATGAAGTAGTGCATTCATTAATGCACTCTTGTCGGGAAAATCCACATCGAAGTTATTAAAAATTATCACTCAAAAATAGTCACGAGTTAATTCCACTTTTTTTTACAAGTTTAATCGTACAGAGTAGGTTTATGCTAAAAAATTTAATTTTTTTTCCAATGGAAAGTCAAATGGCCCAGGACAACTTTTGTATTATTTAGTCCAGAAATAGTTTTTCCTTTACCAGAGTGGCTTCACTTCTGATTTTTGGTTAGTTTGGTAGGTAGGTCAGGTCATTTTAGTTTACCTTTGGAGTTATATTACCTTCCCTGATTTCTTGCCGTGTATTTGTTTGATTGTTTGTTGCTTCATACGAAATGTTTCATTGCCTCATCAAAAAATTGTGTTTTAGTTTTTTGCTTCTGTTCTTTTTTTTGTTTTAATATAATTAAGTGGCGAGTAATTGCTTATAACGTTAATAAAACAACAACAAAATTAATAACAAATTGCACATTATATAATAATAACCTCCGGCGACATTTACTACTTCTATTCATAACTTCCCTTTCGGCGCCAATTCACAACTCATTTGCCTTTTTTATTTTTGAAGCTATTGAAGTGGCAGTGATACACGAGTGTGAGCTCACATTTCTTCAAGAAACAAAAACGCCATTAATTTACATTTGTTTGTTACATATATATGTATATATTTGTTTCTTTTCATATTTTTTGTTAAATGTAAAATATCTTTTGTTAAATTGGATTATTGAATGAAGAATGAATGATGATTCAAGGGAAAGTTTCGTTTTGATATCATCATCGTCATCATTTCATGTCGTCTTTTAATTTGTTTTTTTTTTTGTTTGTTTGTTTGCTTTCGTTTTGTTATGATTTATTTGTTTTATGTTTATCTTATTATTTGTCTACAAACCAAGGAAACAGAAATAAATGATTTTTTTTTCTTTCATTGATTGAGTTTTGATATTTGTAAGGGGTTATTCTATTTCAGATATGTGTTTTTATAAAATTGCGTGTAAATTTATTGCAATTGAATTCTATAGTAGTTTTCAATTTAGCTTTATTGTTTGTAGTTGCATTTTGAGAAATGGCGCCCAACGTAAAATAAATACAGATGACAAAAATACAAAGGTAAATTGGAATAATTTTTAAATGAATTATTAATAAATGCCAAATAGATTCTAAATCGATCACTATTAATGACTAAAAGCCAAATTTACCTTTCGTTTATGACATTTCATTAAAAACCAGTAAGTGAAGTCGGACAGGATTGACTATACCACGTTGGGTATAAACAACAGACACATCCTAACAGACGTCGCATTTTTGAAGAACCATTAACATGAAATTACACAAACTAAAATCTTATCTTTTCGACTTAGATCAATCCATAATTGTATTATTGTGCAACCTATGTAAATCAATTTAAAGCACATCCTCGGACACCCGTTAATTATTTGAAAACCAATTAACATGAAGTCGGTCGAAAATATATATGGGGTATGTCTGCATTTCTACAAAACGCAATTACGTCAATCAATGCTCAATTGTGTACGTTGTGCAAAATTTCGTGTCAATCTGACAAACATGTGGAGTTTGGTGCACCATTTACTTAAAACCGGACGAAAATATATATATATGGGAGCTATATCCAAATCTGATCCCATTTCAACAAAGCTACCCATACATCAATCTGGACCTAATAAAGTACGCTGATGGGTCAATCGGTCAAACTTGTACTTAAAATCGGACAAAAATATATCTGGACCTAATTCAATACTCTGTGCAACATTTTGTGTCAATCATCCTAATTTCTGTTCTTTTGTGCACGATTTACTTGAAATCGGAGGATTATGATGGATTAAAATGGATTATTTTTTCGGCAGATGGCTTTACTGATTTATGCCCGTTGGAAGGGTGACATTTCGCAGTAAAATTAATTATTTTGCAGTTTTTGTTTGGTGCATTCCGTTGAGCGTTACAGGGTGTTAAAAATGGAAGAAAACAAAGAGAAAATTCGGTAAATTTTACAGTTTTTCTTTGACAAAGACGAAAGTGCAATTTTGGTTTCGTATATTTTGATCAGGTAGGCCGTACAGGTAGGCCGGTCGTCGAATATGTCGATAAAATCGGAGAAATGATCGACCGGCTTGTTAGCAGTCATAACATCCCCAGGAGCTAAAAACCGACCATAAAACGGTTTTAAACCATATACAATAGACCAGAAACAACCAAAATTGGCCAACAGGAGAGGTGCCGTGTTCCACCAGCTCAACGTTAGGCCACACACACTTACAGCGACTCGGCAGAAACTTCGGGAGTTTGGTTGGGAAATTTTTTTTAATGATAAAAAATTGGTATCTAGGGACGATTGTGAAAATTGACTACTAGAGTTTTTTGCAAATGAGAGAGGCATTATGAAGTAATGCGACCTGTACTTTGTTTACAATTTAACATGGACAGACGGGCGGGCATGAATAAAAATTAATGGAGAATATTTTTGCTCCTTCTAAAACGACATCTTGTGGCAAAAATGGGTAAAACTAGTAATAAGTACGATTTTAACCCTAAAATGAGTTTCTGTTTTTTTAGATTTTTGACGTTTAGGGTGAATCTTGAGTTTTCGTCTATTCCGAGTATACCATTATGGCGAACAATTCTGTAGAATATTCCGAGCAGCTTTAACCCAGTTTTGAATGAGTTTTCAATCACTTCTGGAAAAGGGGACCGAAAAGACCCCTTCAATTAGTCGGTTGAGGGTTTAAGTTGTATACCAAAATATTTTATCAGTAATATTGCTGAAAGTATATAGTATATATAGGTATATAGTGTACCTAAAATGCAAGGATTTCAAGAAATCATAATTCGAAAATTGTCAAAATTCTTGAAAGGGGGAATATAGCCCCCTTTTTTAGGTTACCTCCCGAGGTAAACTTTCAAAACGCCGATACACTTGCCTTTTTTAGCCCCTCTTTCAATATATGTTGGAATTTCACGGTAATTATTTATTGTGTTCCACAATGTTATTAACCAATATTAGTCCATGTTTTATTGGGACCTTCGCCATTTTGGTATTCTGACCAAAAATTATTAGTATTATTAGTCCACTTTTTAGGGTATTCCCACATAACGATATCATATCCAAAAACTTTGGTATTTTTAAACTGTGTACGCTTTCTAAAAGAATTGCTTCTAATTTGATATTTTTAACTTTTTATCAAATCATCCTGCGAATTTGACCATAGCCTCTAGGCCAAGTCTCGATCGGTTTGGATATTTTGAATCTCCACCTCATGATGCAGAGTATAGCGGTAGTTAGGTCCAAGCGAACATAACGACATTTTCACTTGTTTTGTTCTTTTAATGGCCCATTTTTCAAATTGTCCTACATTTATTTTATTTAGACAAAGCCAGTTTAATAAATTACATTTATTTCCCATTGTTAAAAATACAAAGGTTCAAAGCGGCAACAAATTTTTACATCATTAATTTACCGTTTTTTGGTTGTTTGTTCAAACCTGTAAATTATTTGAATTTCTTACTAATTGTTGATCCCCCTCTCGCCCATACACTTAAATATAAAATTAACTGTTCTTTTGACTTCTGTGGGTTAGTAGTGTGAAGGCAGTAATTCTACGACAAGTCAAAATAGAAAAAAATGTCAACTCTTAAGCTAACAAATCACGTACAAAACCTGACTAAATTAGCTTGTTGACTGTGTGTGGTTGGTGGGTACTTGACGTAGAGACATTGTTGGTTGGTAGGTGTCAAAAATGTTTAAACAACAGCTGAGTTGTGTGCTCTGCGTTATCTTTTTGTTTAAATTCCAGAATAATAATAAAAAAACTATATCAACGCCGGAAATAAACGTTAAAGTTTCATTTTATGGAAATCGTAAAAAAACAACTGATATATAGGGAGGGGAAATAAGTATCAAATAATTTTTTTATTATTTTGTATTTTTTTGTATTGTAATATAATATTTGAGTAAAACGAACCTCACATTCCCTTTTCTTTTCTTTGTCTAACGTTGTCTGTGAAAATTAAGTTTGACTTTACCGGCACAACCATGACTCTTTACTTATTTTCACTTTTACTTGCCAATTTGCCACAAAACATAGCTCTAATTCGCTTGTCATTTCAACACACAACAATTGCTATGTGGTTGTCGTCGTTCGCGTGCGTATGTATGTGTGACAGAGTCATTCATTGATTTATTCGTTTCGTAGCTTTGCATTTTATTTGTTGTATGTGAACGACCCATAAACAAATTGTGATACCTATTGAATGCACCAACGACGACATAGATCAGCAATGTTGTCTCATTTGTCAAGGAATTTATATTAACCGCAAACTTTTCACAAATCACAATTGCAATTTAATGGCAGTTTCCATTTGTTAAGGTAATTTAAGAAATTATCGCAATTTTCACTTATTTTCCATGACAATCTTTGTTGCATTGTTACTATATATCTCAGTACGTTGGGCGCCATTTTCAATAAGCAACAAGTAAACCAGTAAGGGAAAGTTTAAAAGTCGAATGGGGTTGTCTTCGTCACCTTGGATATATATAAGAGATACTCCCAAGATTCTTATTGTAAGGTACATTTAGATATATACCGATATAAACCAAGTATAACACAGGCCCTTCTCTACTGATTTTGGTCGTATATGTACAATAACCCGTCAATACAATAGACGTAGTATCTTTAATAGACCATTGACATGAAATCGGACGATACTAAATATGTGATCCGTAAATAAAAGATGATGTTTAAAATAATGTAGAAAAGATTATATATTTTAGCCATGCCAAAGTTTTAAGAAAGCTAAGGATCTGCGAAGAAGAATGCTAGACTATCAATTTCTTATTTACCAAACTGTAGGTGTCTTCTGCTAATTAGCGATGGACATCTACAGAGTAAATGTTCAATTGTTTCCAGCTCCTCCTCATCCTCACATAGACGCAATAATCCACTTCGTTAATGTCCCATTTGGAAGTGCGAGATCTAATCCTGCAGTGGTCTGCAATGATCACTCTTATTATGAGACAGCAGCGAAGAAGTTCTACGGCGATATAATTCTGGGCATATGGTTTTTGAAATCCTGCCTCCAGGTTCTGATGACCATTTTTTGCCGATAACCTCGTAGTAGCTCATACGGATTTTTCCCAATAAAGTAGCCAACAGGAGGTTGTACAGATCCCTCAATCGGTAGATGGGACAAATATCGTTAAGTTTATATGAGTTGTAGATGGCTAATTCCATGCAGTAAACACAAGTACCTTCCTCCATCTTTGACCCATCTGTAAATATCGAAAGACCGGCTAGAGGTAAGGAACCACTTGCCCAAGATTCCCTATTAGAAAACTACTCGTCGTTATGAGAGAGAGTATAGTCACTGATGTGAGCACTCCTCTATAGGTCACAAACTGACGTTGTGTTTAGGATAGTAGCATTGTCAAAGTCCACCCACTTTCAGGCATCCGTTTCCCAGAGCCTTAGGGCACATCTTGCAGCCTGGATTTTCACCATTGGTCCAGTTGGACAGAGGTAATAATGCCTCCTGCATGATGTCAGGGTACCTTGGTGATCAGTTGATATCGGCAAAACGAGAAATTACCGCGTCTGCAAATGTCCCTTGCAATAAAACCATATTCGATGCGTTATGTGGCATGTGGCACCGTCGTGTTGAAATCACATTTTCTACTATCATAATGCTCCGAGTTGGCGGTGACAGTCATTCCATCGCCGTTTTCGAAGAAGGAAGTTCCTATCAAACCTTTAAACCAACGTACGGACCAAACAGTGCCTTTTTCCTGATGTAATGGCCTCCTCCAATTACTTGAAGATTATCAGAAACTCAAATACGACCATCTGACGTTTCCTTTGGGAAGTTTAACGCTTTGTAGCAGTAACGTACTCAGTACGGTTTAGCGCTCGCGACCATGTGTTGTGTTGTTTGCAATGACTTGAAATTTGTAAAATTGGATTAAATAGGATTCGTTTTTTTATCTTTTATCCGTCGTACAGCTTCTTTTTATAAATGCAAATCATGAAAAAATATGTGGCCAACGAGTTTCGTCGTCAGAAGATGTCGTATCAATATAGTGGAAAATTCCACTATATTGTATGCTTATTGGTGGTTATAACAAATAAAGTCATTAAGGCATTTTTGGCAGCACAGCCTCAGACTAGTACCAGATCACCTTATATTTAGAAAGAATTTACAAGTTATAAGCACCACCACTACGTTCACATAAATCGCTACAAAAAATAATAATTCGTATGTTATTTGAATAATGTTCAGAATGTGAATGTCGGGATTTCTGCATTTTATGAATACAATTCATAAAACTTTAAATACTGGTTTGTTAACAACCACCAAGTAAGGGGAGAGACGGATGGCGATTTAAAACAAAACACAATCGAACAATAAATGAGGTGTTTTTTTCTCTTGGGACGAATTCCTTTGTTTTTGTCAAAGAGAGAGAGAGGACAAATAAGCACAAATAGTAGTAAAGTAGAGCGAAGTAGGCAAATAGTTATGATACTAATGAAATGTAAACATTTTTTTTAAATAGTGACTTTCTAATGTTTATGAGAAACGAAGAATTTTATATATAAGCATTTTTAATTCTATTCTAAGCGATTTACATGTACATGTACAATATGAAAAAAATAACTATGAATGAAATTATGAATATATTCATTAAACGTTTTTTTCTGTGTATATTAGAACCGAGGGGGTAAAATAAGTGGATCTGTTGACAATTTTTATTATCGATCTTTGCCCAGTGCTTGAGATGATGATACTGTATTTCATTTCATTTTTTACTTCAGCGCGGTTAAAATATACTCTGTTTCATTATACAGTATTGCTGGCATTATATCATCTGGTTTTCTAGATTTTGTATTATATTTATTCAACTATCAAACGTATGACCAATGAGGTCTACGATAAAAATGAGTCTTATCAAAATATCGGAATTAGACTGGACGATTTACAAATATCGGTCCTTTTCGGTTCGGTTAGGTTAGGGGATGTGCAGTCACGTGTATGACTGCAACACTCTGAGACCGGTTAGGTCCGTTGTGATCATCCACAAGAAGAGATACAGCGAAGTGAAGAGACAAGAGATAGATCTGTAGGGGAGAGAAGATTTGTGAATTAAAGGAGTTAAGAGTGAAGGTCGATGGTCCTATGAGTCAGACAGAAAAGTGTTACGTGCCAAGGTTGTATGCTCCTAACCACATTATGTTTCTAATTATGCTGTAGATTAGAGCAGGTTCGGTTGTTGAGAAGAGGCTGAGACTAGGTAGAAAATGAGCACCCATTAGTCTGTGCCGCCTGTAAGCCAGGGCTGGGCACTGGCACAGGAGATGCTCAATTGTCTCCGTCTCCTCCTCGTCAACACAGAGTCTACAGTAATCAATTGCATCGAGATCCCATTTACTAGTAAAGGCCCCGATGTTGCAGTGACCAGTGATGATTCCTGTCACCACTCTAATTTCGGCTTTACTCAGGTTCAATAGTGAGCGCGTTCTTTTGGTAGACAGACACGTTGCACCTAGGTTCGTTGTGCCAAAGTTCACAGGCTGTTTCGTCAAAGAATGCCTCAAAATTCCTATAGAAAAGACATGGGTGGACCTTCTGAAGAGCGGATGCGCTTCACAGATTTATTCAGTGGGGCGACATCTGCTCCCCCAGGAGATGATGGTTCCTTTACTGGCTTCCCCTTCTTCCTGTTTCGACCACTTTTTGGTCCACCCAGAGCTTTTTCCTCACCCTTGTCACTAGGCGCAGAATCAGGCTTTGAGACAGTGCCCTTCGCATGTTGATCACCCTTATGGGTGCCATCCTGCTTTGGGATACCCTCAATTGCCTTTTCCTGTGCTTTCTTACTCGGGTTCGGATCAGAACTGGGCTTCGGGTCAGAAATCGGCTTAGCACCTTTGTCAGAGACAGTGCCGATTCTACTACTTTTGTGCGAGCAGTGAGATTCGGGAGGGAGATCTTGTCCATCTCGAGTTCACGATGGAGAGCGTGAGGATAGATTCTCTCGAATTTCCTCACATATCTCATCTTACCCTTGATGAGGTGAACCTCCCTCTCCGAGATCAAATTCGCGTCTCGCCCCTCGAATTTGACCTCACCAACGATTGCCGCCGGTACTGGGTTATTAACTCCCTGCACCGTAACTTTATTCTTTTTACTTCGTTTTCCCATCGTAGTTGATTTATTTAAGGGCACTACCCCGATCCATTTTGGTCCACGGGGGATCCGAAGATCCCCAGGTTTTCCACAAGGTACAGAGAAAAGTTGATCTAGGAGACCTAGGTCAGTTTCTCTCTGCACATCATGGAGACCCCCTTCCCATCCGCCACCCGGGAAGACGCGCCTAGTAGGAGATTGGCAACTCCCCTAGGAGTTGCCGGTTCGGTTACTCCTTTCAAAGAGAATACCCGATTTCACCCAAACCTTGCATATCGTAATATTTCTTTCAAACATAGAAGATGTTCGAAAATGGGACGCAAAGCGTATAACAAGTTCAGTGGAAACTTATCACTCGTTTATTATTGTGGTGAAGTTCATGAACATGAATTTCCAGCAAACAAAAAATAATAAATACAAACTAATTTCCAATCGCTGTAATTTATTAGCGATTACAATCTTTCGTCTGACTGGTGGTAGTGGTTATAAATGAATCAAATAATAATCGCCATAAAACCCCCAATAATTGAACAAAGAATTTGTTGTTGTTATTGTTATCGGCTAATGATAAGAAGTGAAGATTTTTTAGTGAAAGCCAAGTGGACTTTGTAATTTAAGACAAAATAGAAAAGAGGAAAACACCCGCCTGGCGTCTTCTAGTAATTGCAAAACTATGTATGTAAGCATAAATATTTATTTATTTGGTGGTGGTCCAACCTCTCACAGTCAATCTACGATCCCACATCCCTTCTCACGTTCGCTAATTGCAGTTGGCGTGTTGACCACCAATACAAAAAACTATTAGAAAAATCAAATCTACAAATGCCAAAGAAAAACAAAAACAAGAAATGAAAACACTTGTTGATGAAATACAAAAGAAAAAAATGAGGTATGCGTATAATGTATATAAATACATATGTATGAATGTACGTACATACGATTTCATTATTTTCAAAATACAATTTGAGGAAAAAATCCCCCATATGTGATGGTTTAAACGACTATGTTATACACTATATAACTATATTGGGGAAAAATATCGTAAAAATATTTCCAAAAGACTCCATTGATTAAAAAAAATCTATGTCGATTTAGAAATGTCCGTCAGTCTGCCCGTCTGTTGAAATCACGATAGAGCTCGAAATATTGAAATATGGATTTTTGGTATTGATTTTTGGATAATGATATATTAGTGCACGTTTTGGTATAGCCCCATATACTGCTATCCCCTGAACTTAAACACATTTTTATTTGTTCTGTAAACAATGTGGTGTTAGATTCCTTCGAAGAATTCTTACTTTTAAAAATATTGTTTTTTTTTGCTGACAAAAACCCAACCACCCCACATATCCTGATGTAGCGCACACCAAAGAAAGTAAAACGTGTACGAATTGAAATGAAATTGAACCAACAAAGCAAAATGATTTCTTTATCGCTGTTGTGTTTCCTCCCAACCTCTCAAATGATATTAGCTAGCGCCAATCTCGAGACCAAAATGAACTGGTCTGGTTGCTGGTCCGATCGCGATCGATTGATGGTAAATTTGATCATTGGACATTGTTGCTTTCAATTAATTTGAGTTTTGTTACCATTATTATCGTTGCTTCTTCTTATTGTGGTTATTACCAATTTCGATATATCCGAACAAAGTCAATGGAAAAACAAACAGGTTCGTTAATTTTCTCTGATTACATTTTGTGTTAACTGATCTTGAATGTTTCAATAGCTGGCCAGCCAGCACTGACGATGATGACGCTATGGTGTGGGGAGATTAAAAAAATTGACAGCATGCAAGAAAATACCGAATAAACAAAAGAAATAATTTGCACTTCTATTTTTAAATGTTTGCGAATCAAAAAATTCCTTTGGGACCAATTGGTAGCAAACTTTAAACTGATATCGTTATATTCGTTTTTTTTTTCAAGGTTGTTTGTTGTGGGTGAACGGACGATATTTTTGTTCGGTTTAATGTGTTGAATGGGGTCTAAAGTACGTAATTTGCTTATTCAAAAAGAGAAATTTCAAATTTCTTTGACAAATACAATTTTCATCTTCCGGAAATTACCATTATATATATTTTTGGAATTGTGTTATATTGGTTTTGGCTAAAATATAGTCACTTCGATAGTAAATTCGATGTGCCTAGGACCATTAAAAGAACTTTATATGGGATCTATATCCAAAGATCGACGATGATTTGCTGTCACCCAATGAGAACTCAAATAAATAAAAAATGTCTAGTTTCACAAGTGGTGATAACATCCACACTGAGGTCACCATCACGCTCCGAATTTCATGGAGCGAACCGGCATTCCCACAGAGGGTCAATGTTGCAAATTGTGTTCTCAAGAAAGTTCGAGGACTCTGTAGTTTTACAATTAACAACTCTGACCCTTTTGTACAAGGTGATCTGACAGAAGAAGGTTCTAACGAACAATTTCGTCGTTCAACAAAGGGTCCTTCATGTATCTATCGACTAGCAACTACACATTTTTAAAATGTTATTCAAAACATTTCAATTGCAATTCGACAATTTCATTTGTGATTCGAAAACTCTAAATCCAATTCATAATTCGAGAATTTACTTGGTAATTAACAACATTTCATTTGTAATTTTAAACCAGTAAGGAAAGTAGTAAAGTCGGACGGGGCCGACTATATGATACCCTTCACCACTTTGAGCATATTCAACAGATGAAATAGAAGCTATATCTAAATCTGAACCGATTTCAACGATTTCAGGAAACTTAACACACATCATTCCAGACCTCATCCATAACGCAGTGCCAAATTTCGTGCAAATCGAAAGATATATAGGGACTTTGGTAGACCATTTACATTAAATCGGACGAAAATATATATAGGAGCTATATCTAAATCTGAACCGATTTTCAGGAAACTTAACACACACCATTCTATAACTAATTCATTACGCTGTGCCAACTTTGGTGCAAATCGAAAGATATATAGGGACATTGGTGCACCATTCAGATTAAATCGGATGAAAATATATATGGGAGCTATATCTAAATCTGGACCGATTTTCAGGAAACTTAACACACACCATTATATTCCTAATTGATTACGATGTGCCAACTTTCGTGCAAATCGAAAGATATATAGGGACTTTGGTGCACAATTTAAATTAAATCGGACGAAAATATATATGGGAGCTATATCTAAATCTGAACCGATTTTCACGAAACTCAGCACACACCATTATGGACCTAATTCAGTACACTATGCCAAATTTCGTGCAAATCGAATGATATATAGGTACTTTGGTCCCTATATCGGGCGAAAATATATATGGGAGCTATATCTAAATCTGACCCGATTTTCACGAAACTCAGCACACATCATTTTGGACCTCATTCAGTACGCTATGCCAAATTTCGTGCAAATCGAATGATATATAGGTACTTTGGTGCCTATATCGGGTGAAAATATATATGGGAGCTATATCTAAATCTGAACCGATTTTTCCCAATTTCAATAGGGTTCGTCCTTGGGCCAAATAAGTGACCTATGCCAAATTTCATCCAAATCGGATCATAAATGCGACCTGTACTTTGTTCACAAAAATACATGGACGGACAGACGGACGGACAGACGGACATGCGTAAATCGACTCAGAAAGTGATTCTATGCATATTCTCAAAAGGAACCATGTGCCTATCTCGTTTCTTTTTGCCTGTTACAAACATATGCACAAAGACATAATACCCTGTACCACAGTGTGGTGAAGGGTATAAAAATTCATACGAAATTCTGCTTGAGACCATTATCGCTCTTGGCAGTATTCTCTATAGACGTGACCGACACGTGCAAAGTTGTTTTCCGTACATTTAGCGATTGCGTGGGTCTGTTTGAAAAAGGACTTCATTCTCTTCATAGTTACTGCTGTTGCGAGCAATTCTTGCTACGCATTCGCCACTTTTGCAACAACTAATCTATTGTCATAACCTTGGATTTGGGGTTTGACAATTCTGCAGCATGCCGATTTATAGGCTTGTTTATTTGCTCAGGGGCCTCTCCGCGGGCTCACTTTGTCTCCTTCGCAGCGAAGGATGGTGTCAAGGACTTCTCAACTCTCAGTGATTCCTTAGAGGGTGCTGAATGAGTCACCACCAACATCGTTCCCGTACTGCCCAGACTACACGCAGTTTTCTCCTCCTTGGGAGGAGCGACTGTGGTCGTCTTCACACGAGACGAATTGAATTTCCTCTTAAAAGGAATTCCTTGTCGGTAATATAATACCAATCCCTTTCGATAAATCGGTTGCAGAAGTTATCTGATTTCTGGGAAAACTTCTTTGTCAGAGATTTCATTGACACTGAGTTTAGTAGTTTCTTGTGCTGATTCATCTATAGTTCCGATGAGAAGGTCTCTACTTCAACGGCCTGTTGCCACTCAAGTCTCAAAACTTCGCTACATGTCGTAATTATAGAGATGGGATCTTCATCCTCGCCAGGGATTGGATCCTTTATCATCATACTGGAAGACTTAACTTGATTTGAGAAGTCACTAGGATATCCATTCATTTTTTAAAAAAAAGGAAAGAGCTTTTCAAAATTCGCTCCATAGAAAGTTTTTGAAGTGAGGACTAATGTCAACCATGGCATAGAATCTTACCATGGTAAAGATTTGGCAGCTAAGACTGAAAAACGTATTGAGGAGCACAGGTATCAACAAGGCTGCGTTCGAATAAGGTAGGCACTCTGATTGCAAATCATAAACACTGACTACACGAGCTCGCCCAACACACCCCAGCGTTAGGGAGGCCACTTAAGGAAGAACTGACCTAAGATAAGTGGATATAAAGGGGCGCCATTCTCGACTTATTATTTACATTAACAGCTTCCCAATTAATAGTATTGGGCTTTCTACTATACGCAACCTGTGAACCCATCCGTTGATATGCAGCTCTGTTTCCGGTTAGGCGGAGCAGGCAATAATTATGATGTTTTAAGCGCTGATGTTACAACAACAAAGTTTAGTAAGGAGAATTCCATTGTATCATCGGCAATGTATGTTTTTTGGTCGTATACCCTCGCTATATGCATCCTATATTATTTTTTGACTGCTATAAGACATCTCTTTCCGTAAGTGCCTCAAAATTCCTTTTCCATGCCAAACGGGTCCGACGACACTCAAATCTGGTTGGGAATGATGACAATTTTACGCTCATTCACAAATATGATATCTGTTTCGCTTAAGTTGTTACCAAAAGACTGACATTTCTATATTGGTGACACCACAATTTGATTGCGAAGGATACCTTGGGTTTAAAAACAATATTTCAATGAGGCACATTAGCCTTGCCGTTTATAATAATGTACTAATTTCGGAATTTACTTAATAAAAATTAAAAAAATAAATATAATTCATATGGTTTGGAATCTAAAACTTAATTTCTCCAACTGCCCCAAGGAGTATTACTCTCATACTATCATAAGTTTGGGATTTGGCAACTTTTGCATGATATAATTTTTTCATTTTTTTATTTTTGTAAAAATGAATTTTGAATCCGCTTCTTACCTATTGAGAATCAAAGCAGTCTATTTCAGAATGTGAAATATTACCTAATTATTCCTTACATAAATAATTAAAAAATGTTAAAGTATGTATAATAATTAAGTAGAAAAGGATATATATTCCTAAACTCTGATGAATGTTCAATAAGTGAAATGAAAATATTACCCAGATCAATGGATGACTACTTTCATTCAAATTAATAACTAATTTATATTTAAATGTATATTTAGTCTCTAAAAATATATAAAAGTCATCATAACCACTCCTAGTAACACAAAATTAATATACAATTTTTTCATTATCTTTTGTTTTCCAGATATTCCTATTGCTTTTAATAGTTTTATATTTTGCATCGTACGTGTTAATTTCACGGTTCAGACGTAAAGATCGTGATGATCTATTTTCCAATGATGACGATGAATTACTGGTGTATCGAATAAGGTAGCAACAATGTTCTTTTCCAATTGGTATTATTTTTTTTCTAATTTAACAATTTCTTCTTCAATTTTTTTTATTATTTCCTATATATGAATCTCATCATCCCGACCATTAAACAACAGTTCATGGCTTTGTACATTTTCAATGGCAATTGCGGTTGGTGCGGCTCTTTTACTGCCCGTTTCAATTGCCAGCAATGAAGTATTGTTACTCTATCCGAACAGTTACTACGTCAAGTGGCTAAACAGTTCATTGATCCAAGGTGAGTTATGCCGCTGTTGTGGTGTTCTTGATTGAAAATCAACGACCGTTGCAATCAAATGCTGTGCTTGATTTGAAATCTATGTAATGTTTTTGCTGTTGTTTTCTTGTTCATTCAATCATTGCAGGTCTTTGGAATCATGTTTTTCTATTCTCCAATTTGGCATTATTTGTTTTCCTACCGTTTGCCTATCTATTCACTGAATCGACAGGCTTTTCTGGCCACAAAAAGGGTATCATTGCACGAGCCTATGAAACATTTACAGTATTTAGCCTGTTGGCATTTGTTGTATTGGGCCTGACCTATGTGCTGTCAGCCGTAATGGATCCAGAAAAAATTGGATTTCTCTCATTGTTCAGTAAGTATGACTATTCGATGGTTGGTTGCATTGCAACGGAAATTGTTTTATTTTTTCGTTTTTTGGTGTGGTTATATTCATTTAACCAAACAATTGCAGTTTCCATGTTGGGTGCAGCCACATAGTTTTGTGTGTTCTTTTGTTTTATTTTTTGAATACCACATTGATTAACCGGTGTCTCTTATTTTTCTCTTACAGATTTGGGCAGTGTTCATTTGCCATTTTTATATTCATGCGTATCGTTTTTGGGTGTGCTACTACTTCTCCGTAAGTTGACAATATTTTTTTTGTTTTATTTTCGCATATTCTGTTTTGTTTTAATAACTTGACTAATTACATTTGCCACTGTGACATTATCACAATGCATTTCCTTTAATCAAAATGTATTATCGTAAATATTCAGTCTAACACAATACCCCCAAAAATAAATGTGTTTGTTGATATAAAATTTAATTATACCATTCAAGGGGGTATTTGTTTTTATCAGATAGATTTTATTGCTTTGTTAGTGATAGTAAGTAAATTAATAATTGTACTTAGAAATAAAATGGGAGTAAAGTTCGACTGAACTTTTTTCAAATGAAACTTTTGGCCAAACATTATTTTTGAATGCCCAACAACTAGAGGATGCAGATCTTACAATTCAATGTTATCGATAATTTATTATTTCCACATTGGCTAATAATAGACTGAATATATTTGTATATACGTGAAACTTCTATTTGTCACGGGAGCGGGAGCCAGTATCGAAAAGAACGCTGGACCCTGTTTCTGTAGGGTTTGAGAGTCGTATCCACCACAGATCTATATCGGTGAGATACAATATATGAATTTTTGATCTTATTCCTGATTAACGGAGCATACGTCATCAGAATATGACGTACTTTCCTGAACGCCATACTTTCCTGAACTTTCCTGAGAATGTTTAACGTTAGAACCTTCGTCTTTTGAACCCTGAAGACCGAAGGGTGAGAGAAATTCCTCTTGAAGCCAGAAGGCTATGGTATGCGAGCATAAAAGGAAAACGTGGCTGGATCACCTGATGCTATGCAACATTTTGACCGGAACAAGTAAATTGTGGGTCCCTGTTAAGTCACGTTCGAACCCTGGAATGAAGAACGCGTATTATTTAAACCGGCAGTTTAAAGAGCACGTCAAGAGTAGTAGGCGGTGAGGAGTATGCTTCGTGGCAAATAAGTCCTCCCAACCGAGGTGTTTCACTAAAATTTACGAAGGAAGTTGTTGCAGATGTTATAAAAATTCTTGGCCTATCAAGAGCCATGGCCAAGCTATTGGAGAATACCAACACCACCAAATCCACAGGTCAACCGAAATGAAGCTCCCGCCATAATGACCGATGGAGAACAGATTCCGACCATTGATGCCCCAAGATATTGGGTTAATTCGCCAATTTTTGATAAGATAAGAAGTAGGAATAAGTTTCGGTAGACGAGGCCGGCAGCTTTTGTTCACTGACAAGGAGACTTTTGACCTCTTATAAAGTGTTGTTTCCGAATGTGGGAGATTTAGTGTGGAAGAAGGTTCAGACTTCAGAATGCCGCACAGAGAACTACAAGTTCTTACGACTCTTGTGGATCATGACTTGTCGAAGATCATACTCGTCCGTCGATACAACCAAATATTGTCTATGCAGTACCTTCTTGGGCGTCATTATCGGCAATACAAAGGCATTGGATAACAATTCCCTTCTTGTATTTATTCAGATCTTCTATAGAGGGTAGAGGGTTGTCGTCTTTAGGGATTTCATAAATTTAATTTAAATTTATCAGAAAGAGATACCATCGAATTAGTATCCACATTGAATTGACTCTCGGCTGTCTACTGACTAGAGTCTTTCTTTACCGTTGTATCTCAGATGTTGGCTGGGATGCTTTCCTGGTGCATCGTTCAACCATATTAAACTTTCACTTAAAGTAAAAGAATCGTCCTCACCGGAGAGGAGAGTGTTTGTGATAGTGTCTAGATGCCCCCAAAAGGATGTGGCGGGCTTGACACTGTTCGCCAGGCATAACCATAGTGGCACAAGGACTGAACAAGTATTTAACCTGGCAACCTGTAATTTCCCTCAGATCACACATAATTGCTTCCATTAATAGGCCAACGCTATACTTTCCTGAGGCATAGAATTACAATCATAACCATCATAAGGACTTGAAAACCAAGTTCTAAATTTTTTAGGCGAATGTATATCAGTAAGACTCTGCTCAGTGCTTTGAGAATTCTGAAGTAACTTTGATATAGTTTCGTTGTAAATGATAGCATTATATTCGCTTTTGAACATGTTTAGTAAAATTACTTAACTTGTCGTGAAATTAAATACAGCAAATCAATGTCTGTTATATTTCTTTATTTATATAGATTCCATTTTAAATTTCTCCAAAAAGTCATCAATAAATTCACCCTTCTTCGGATTATTTTTTCTGGCCAATTTAATGCTAGTTTCGAAATTCTTTTCATCGCCCAAACGTTTATAAGCAGCAGCACGATATAACCAGCTGCGTATATTCTTCTCCTCCAGTTTATTTAAAACATAATCACAATCCATTATGCCACGTTTATAGTTTTTCAATCTACACAAAAATATGAAATAATTTGAGTCTCGAAAGTAGAGAATCTAATCTGGAATGTTATACTTACTTCATATAGGCTAATGCACGATTATTATATAAAATAGGACTATCTCGTATATGATCCATTGCCTTCGTGTACATATTAATGGCCTTTTCATAATTTTGTTTACGAAATGCTTCATTACCCAAACTGAAGGTGAATAGATTTTTTGTGTATTCAAATTTTCGAATTTCCTTTCAAAACTTACGTTCTAAAATGTTGTGCTATTCGTTCACGTTCTCTACGAGCCTTGGCCCTCTCATCTGCATCCTTTTCAAATTGTTGCATAAATGTAAATTTATCCATAACACTGGGACCGCCTTCCTTCTTCTCATCTTCTGTATCATCGTTTTCCAGAGCATTGCGATTTAAAACGGTACGACTTTCCTTAACCGTTACAATGAAATTATTTTCATCTATTTCATCGTAAATATTCTTAGGCCTATAAAAATGGGATATCATTAAAATTTTAATAAAATAAAAGTTTTAAAAATAGATTTCTACTTACGCCGCCTTCTTGGAAGGACTACCGCTGTCATCATCTTTCTTATTGGCATTATTGATGTCTTCCAATAATTTCATCACTTGATTGACCTTTGATTCAAATTCCAAAAAATCTTCATCAAATCCTGGTGGGTTATTCATGGTGTTTGGGTTTTCATTTGGTTTTTCTGAAGGAGATTGTTTTTCGAAAAGTGTCTGCTTTTTATTGAAACGTATTTTTGGGGTTTAAATAATTTTTTGTTTATAGGAAAAGCAAGGTAATAAGCTGTTGTTGTTATTTATGTAAGAGTTGCCATAGTTACTATTTTAGTAACGCTTGTAAGGAATGTTCTGGAATTTTTTAAATAAAGGGGACTGTTAAAAAAGTTTGTGTACAAATAAATTTATCGGGATATATTAATCATTTTTTAAAATGGTTGTATCTTATATACAAATTAACCTAATTAAATATTTATTATTTATTTTATTTTTTTTTTTTTGTTTTTTAGTTTGCACCCCATTTGGTTTTGTACGACTCTTCGGTGTGGTGGGTCAAGTTTTGGTCAAACCTCACCTTTTACGCGACGTCAATGAGGAATATATTGCATTTCATATGGAAGAGGCTAGCGTTAAACGAAAATTAGCCAATTTAGAATTGCAAAATGTTAGCATCAATGAATCTCTAAACAGCAACGGCAATGGTAGCTATACAACGACAGCAACAACAACATCATCATCATCGTCCTACAGCAGCAGCTACCTTCGAGGAAGCTATGATATGCCAAATGGCAATTATCTTGCCGGCACCATAACATTTAGTGGCGGTGGCAATTATTTAAATTCCTCCAATCACCACCACCACCACACATCCAACAATCATCATGAATTTCGTAGCAATAATTTTAGTAATTACTTCAATCATGTTAGCCATAGAACAACACCATCGTTGTCACATCTGATCCAAAGAAAACCCCTGAATGGCGAAAGTCATGATAATCTAGCTAAGCTCAATGAAAGACTGAGAGAATTGGAGTCTGAACGTAAAGAATTGAATAAATTGCGAAAATCATCGGCATTTCAGAGAAATTTTGTCTATCCTCTGGCTATGTTGCTGTTATTGTTTTTCACCGGCATAACTGTGTTGTTGGTGGTGCAGAATACGCTGGAATTGTTGATTGGTATTAAGGCATTGCCGCTTAGTACGAGGGTAAGTTTAAATGGAATTTTTTGTAGTATGCGTGGGAAGGTATTTAATTAATGTGTGTTTCTTTTGGTTTTCTCCTCCTTTTTCTTTGTCTTGTGCAGCAATTTACATTGGGTATTTCATCGTTATCCAAACTGGGGCCAATTGGAGCTGGTCTCGAAGTGTGTCTCATATTTTATTTGGGAGCCACTTCAGCTGTAGGTTTCTATACCATGCCATTTATGCGTAATGTCCGACCACAACGGCGTAAAACATCACTATCACAATTGATACTCAATTGTGCATTAGTGTTGATTTTAAGCTCTGCCCTGCCATTGCTTAGCCGTATTATTGGTAAGTTTTAAAAATGTATAAATAAGTATAATTTTAATTTTTTATACCTTTATAAATAAGGAAAAATTTTGTGGGGCTTATATGGTAAATGTATATTAGATATAAATACGTAGAGCAGATGTGAGTGCTCATAGTAAGAGTTGGTCGATCTTAACAGAGTCCATCTTTCTGCTTTAGTCTGAAAGAAACGAAGATAATACTTAATCTAGAAAAGAATCGACATACTGTATGACCTTTTTAAGTTCGTCATTTAAGTCCATTATCGGAAGTCTAGACCCATCGGTGTTGACCGATGAATATCTTTTTGATGTTTCTGGGAGTTAAGGGTTAACATTTTCACCAATTGACTGCAAAACACTATTTGATCGATGGTAGGTAGCAGGACCCTTGAACGGTTCAACTAACTTTACCTCCTCCTCCAGTACCGGAATTTATACTTATCGGTTTTTGTGATAAAATCCTCCTACCACATCCCTCGATTTTGAAATTGACAATCGATCTACCACTTAGTGGGAGTTGCGGTGTCTAGAGTGTTTGTAGATGGGCTGAGAATCATGGACGCCACGATATTTCAAATGAAATGAATTGTCTGCAATAAATTCCCATCATGGCGAACTGGCAAGGGCGAAGTCTGTACCTCCTTAAGACTCCGCTGCATCTGTTTGTTTCTACGACGAGTGTGACGGAAATTAATACGACCCAACCTCCTCAAAACTGCTCCTCAACAACTACACATATGATCCTCCGCATACGATATAGGCCCAAGAGAGGAGAAGGGAACCATACAGAGGCTACCATACAACACGGCATCTCATTCACGGGAACAGCCACGAGTTTTCCAACCTTCCGAAGGAATTCAAGGCCATTTACTGCCTTAATAAGGTAGTCGCCGTTGTATTGGTCCACTAAACTGCAACCGATCATGATCAACCACGCGTGTTATGATGAATAGCAAGATGTCCCTAACTCCATATCCATATACACGGTCTGTAGTGAAGTCTCGAGACTTCTGATTTAGTTGGCCGTCGAATTGGATACAGGTACTGATGAGCTCCCCATCGTAAAGATGGATGAACCGTAAACCACTAAACGAGCCAACGCCAACGAGATCTCTGACAACAAGATTTACCGGAGAACGGTTGATTACTGCAATCGGTTTATCGGACTCGATAACGGATAAAAAGTTCCTTCTAATTAAGAGGAACCACAAATTCATCTGGAAGTTCTCCAGGAACTATCCGAATGTTATTGAGAGGAACATTTTAATTGATAGAATTCCTACAACAGTGTTGCTCAGCCCTTTACGTTTTCGTAAAAACAAACCACACGTATTCTCTCTCAATTTATATTTTAGGCGGGAGAGTATATTACAAATACCAATGCAAGTAATATGAGCATCACTGTCGTACATCAAGTGCGAAGTCCACTACGGTAGCCCCTTCAAAAGAGGAGAAGGCTGTGAGTGGCCCAAACACAACTAGGAGAATGGTTTGGATTTTGTGGTGTCATGTTGGGGTCTTGCTAAACATACGCTGACCTGTCTGCAAATCATTAAACGCTGATAGGCATGAAGTCGCGTAAAAGTCCAGTGTTAGGGAATCATACTTCAAAGTAGGCCACCAGGAACCCATACGAATGATTAATTTAGAGGAGCCAAAAGCAATCTCATCAGCCTAAGAATCATAGGCACTCGGTCATTTCCTCCTAGACTCTCCCCCTTTAGACTTCTAATGCCGAGATGTCGGAATTCCCGATCAAAAAGTCAAACAATAATGGGAATAGTTGCTGAAAACATTCTTTTTAAATTAAAATTAATATCAGATAATTTCTTATTAAAGATATATCGGGCTTCGTTCGTTGGATTTAAAAACGATCCAAAAGCGTCAGTGGCTGGGTAACCGAACCAGCAACAGTCGAATAGGGATTTGTTTATGTCGTACGTAAATCCAAATGTCGACCATCTCATGTATTCTTAGCCTTCAAGGAAAGGACTTGCTACAAAGCCTAAGAAATTGTTGTATGTTTGATATGTCTAGCTCCTCTGGGTTAGGATTTCCTTTCAGCAGCTTAGCATTTAGATCTATTGTAATCGACATGTAGTTGCATTGTGTGATAAATATTGTATTTATTATAATTTTTACCATAGGAGGTCCAATAGATATATATTTTGAGCTATTTCCATAAATTAATTTTTACCCAAAATTTAAACTAATTTTTTAATCCATTATTTTCCTCCCTCTCTCTCTTTCTTTCTTACAGGCATCACAAATTTCGATTTGTTGGGTGATTTTGGTGCCATCGAATGGTTGGGAAATTTCCAAATTGTACTATTGTATAATCTAGTATTTGGCACTACAACGGCCCTAGTGGTGGCTAATAAGTTTACAGCCACCGTGAGACAAGAATTGTGTGCGCGGTTAGTAGAAAACTATGTAATTTTCACAAATTACATGTCATTCATCAACTGATACTTACTAAAACGGCGCACTAAAATCATTCCAAAAATGCCAATGACTGCAGCAGCGGCAGCAAGTCATCATCATTATCATCATCAGCATCCGTCTTTTCATCAGCAAATTCATATGCATCCCAATCATGGCTCAGCAATAATAGACGCTGGTAATAATAGTAGTAAAATTGCATTACATTCGATATCATCAGCATCCTCATCTGTCACCGCCGCCACCGGCTCCACCACATCACTTGCCTTAGTCCAATGGAGACATGTGGTGGAACAACATTTAAATGGGAATGGTTTTCTTGTGTCGTTTTTAAGAAAATTTGCCAATTTTTATGCGCGACATTTAAAGGTCGAAACTTAGTTGTTTAGGATTCCATCGATATGTGTAACTTTTCCTAATCCATAATAAATATTCTATATAAACAACATTTACAATTATATAACATAACAACTAATACAAACTATCTTTATACATCATATACGGCATTAAATATTCTCTCTGCTGCATTGTTCCTATACTAAGAAAATTTTCGTATAAACAAATAAAATTGTCATTATTTCTTTCATTGTATTTTAAATTAGAAAAAGAAACAAAAAACAAATATAAAATTTAATAGAATTGTATGATAACAATTAACAAAATTTAGTAACAAATTATAAATAATAATAATCACTCTATATATACTATTTATTTGCAAACGAATTTATCATTTCTTTTTCATTTAAATTCTCATTTACTCTTGCATATGCTGTTGATAATATTATATTTATAACTTCATATATATAAAGGAAACGTATTAAAGTATTAAAGAAAAAAACAAGACAATCGCAAAGACATTAATATTTATTTTAATATTTTCTTTAATGACATTTTTATTTATCCTTAAAAGAATGCTTATTATCGTTAGACAAACAAAAATACGTTCTCTTTCATCGTTGAGGAAAAGTATAAAATTTAAGACATTTCCTCCTTGAATTTTAAATACGTTTGCACCCCCCAAAATTATCCTTTATGTTTTAAGGTACCGCAAGCTTTCAAAATTTCAATCGAAAGAATTTGTGTCCTTTACTTCAAAGCTTTATATATTTTTAATTGATTTTATTATTAGTAGTATAACCCTCTCTATCTAGTTAGTAATTTATCCTAATTAAGAATCGTCATTTAACATAACCATAAATTATAACCTTATATGTGTTCGAAATATAAAACCAATCCATGATAAAAAAATAAACTAAACTATTAATTTAATGTTAACAAAAAATCTGTTGTTTTGACTTCAATCAGATATTTTCAAAATTTCATGAAAACTTGTAGATATATATTTTAAAGAAATTAATGTTCTGGGACGCGTTAGAGTCGATTTTAAATTTACCTCCATGTGCAAAAATAGTGTAGCAGAAACTGAATTAATTTATGTTAATATGGTTCGGTATCAATCTGTAGTTAAGAAATGCGTTTACACTTGGCGGGCAATTAAGTTTCTGGCTCTAGGACGGCATCCACTATTTATTAATTAATGGCTAATTGAACTTTTTCAAAAATAAAGATATTAAAAAACAAAAGCATTAATACAAAATACATTCTGAAATAAATAATAATTTATGGGCAAATTAATTGTTTCAATGTTTGCTCGGACGAACTCGAAGTTTGCAGAAGAACTCTACAATTTTACTTATTTTTATCGTTATAATTAATATGTTTTGTTTTCTGCGCTTATTTCGATTCGTATAGATTATGTTTAAATAGATTTTATTACAATAATATGTGTCTGGTTTTAAATTTTCACTAACTTCCAAAATAAAACCAGTTAGGAAAGTAGTAAAGTCGGATGGGGCCGACTATATGATACCCTTCACCACTATGGGTATATTAAACGGCCATATTTTGGGTCCACGGTGCATTATTCACTTTAAATCGAACGAAAACCTAAATGGGGGCTATATCCAAATCTGAACCGATTTAAACAAAACTTGGCACTTCGGTACGTTGTGCAACATTTTGTGACAATCGGCGTATCTTTGGGTCTTTGGTGCACAATTTACTTAAAAGCGGACGAACTATATATGGGAGCCATATCTAAATCTGAACCGATTCCAACAAAACTTATTCTATATATAATTCAGTACGCTGTGCCAAATTTCGTGCAAATCAAAAGATATAAAAGGACTTTGGTACACTATTTACCTAAAGTCGAACGAAAATATATATAGGAGCTATATCAAAATCTAAACGATCTTCACGAAACATAGCACACACAGCACACAGGGACCATTTACCTTAAATCGGATGAAAATATATATGGGAGCTTTATATAAATCTGAGCCAATTTTCTCGAAACATAACACAAATCATTCTAGACTCAATTCAGTACGCTATGCCAAATTTCGTGCAAATCGAAAGATATATAGGGTATTTGGTGCACCATTTACATTAAATCGGACGACAATGTATATGGGAGCTATATCTAAATCTGAACCGATTTTCACAAAACTTAACACACATCATTATAGTCATATTTCAGTACGCCGTGCAAAATTTCCTGCAAATCGAAAGATATATAGGGACTTTGGTGCAACATTTACCTAAAATCGGACGAAAATATATATGGGAGCTATATCTAAATCTGAACCGATTTCAAGCTTTGCAAAATTTCGCGCAAATCGAAAGATATATAGGGTCTTTGGTGCACAATTTTCATGAAATCTGACGAAAATATGTATGGGAGCTATACCTAAATCTGAACCAATTTTTCCCAATTTCAATAGGGTTTGTCCTTGGGCCAAATAAATGAGCTGTGCCAAATTTCATCCAAGGAACATTCCATGAATAAATCAGTGAGTTCTCGAATTATACGTTGATTTTATATAACTATATCAGCAGTGACAGTTCAGCACAGAGGAAGCCTTCAAAAAAGATTTCTTTAAAAGATCGCTGTTTTTGACGTTAGATGTCTAAAGTGTGGTTTGATTAAACAAACAATAATGAAAAAGTTAATTTCGATATCTGTTTGCATCATCACAAAAAAATTAATTCTCTAGACATATTTCCCTAACGATGTGACTTGTCCTTGTTCATATCAGACAGCTTCCGACGATGTAGATATGCTGCTAAATTTTACCCTGAGAATTTAAGGGTTGTTGCCGACCAGAATTGTGCGTCCATCGACCTGCATATTCAGTGGAATTATTATCGCTACAGTCCTTGTTGTTAATAGTGGAAGTGATATTTTATTATTCTTCACATGGAAGAGGTGCATAGACGACTACATGCAACGACAGAATCTCACATCAATCTTGCGTATATGTAACGATATCAATGCTGGGGAAAGAGGAATGGTGGAGGTCAAACAGCTTCGGAGATATGACCCTTCTGGAGAACACCTTACACCTGCTTCTACAAAAATCTACGGTTACATTTAAAGAAATGTTTGAGCGAATTAGTTTCCTGTTATACATGTCAGTGATTAATTTAATTTTTAAAGATTTTAACATATTTTAGCATGACCGTAAAAAATGCGTTTCATATAATCATTTCATCTTTATTTTGAGCATGCCATAATTTTGCCATTAAATTATTTCCTATGTTTTAATGTTATAGGATTATATGTTTTTATTTGTTTCTCCTTTGTTTTTTATGTTTAATTTCAGATTGAGTGCAATTTTTACGTTGGGATGATATCGAAGATAAGCACAAAAAATAAATATTTATGTTATTATTGTACCAAAAATTTGTTGTAAGAATATATTTATATGTAAGTGAAAACGTAAGAACATATTTATATGTATTTTTATTTAAACTAGAAAAAACATAAATCATTTTATTTATACGAAAAATTAAAAAAGATAAAAACAGATATTAAACGTAGATTTGTAAAATAAATACAAGATAATTATAAAGATTTTAATTGGTGTCTATGCTGAATTTTTGATGTCACTGCAGTATATCGATGAGTAAATATAAAAATTTAGTTACCCATATTTAGAAAAAAATAAAATATTTGTCATCGATTAATTTATAACGTTTATATAGCTTTATTTCTTTTTTTATTATTATATTTCTTTAGTCTTTTTTGTTTGTGGTTTTAACAATCTATTTTGTTTATGTATAAATAATGTTATAAGCCGGTTTGCTTCATCTTATTCATCATCAGTTGCATTGTATTGTTTTTTTCTTTTTTTTTAATTTTACGTTTGAGGATTATTGTGTGTTATGGTTGGTTATGCTAGGTTCTCACAAGCTCTCATTCGTTCATTTCTATTTGTGTTTTTGAAAATTAACAAATGCTTAATAACAAATATTGCGAATTAAGTTATAACAAAAAGTATATGTATGAAGATGGCATAGATTAAAAGTGAAAATTGATATTCATGTGTGAGAGATTTGTATTGTTATAAAAGGTACCTTTTTAAATATTTTTGGTTTGATTCTAGATTCTTTTTACTTTCATAGAGTGAAAAGGGCGGCAGTTAAATATTCTTTATAGTTTTAATATTTTTAGGGAGTTTTATTTCCCCCTTCAAAAAACTGTGACTAGAAAATATATTGTTTGTTTATAGTTATTTTTTTAATTAGTTAGAAGGGTTACAAATGACAAGAGGAGTACAAGATATTATAGATAATTGAATGTTTCTTTGAGGAGAGCGAGAAAAAAGAGTGGGTTAGTTTGCATTCATAATTGATATGAATTGTTTTGATTTGTTAGTAGTGTGTGTGTGTGTGAATGTGAAGGACATAAATGGTAAACATAACGAAGGAAAATTAACTATTATAACAAATATTTTTTTGTTTAATTGGCCTCTATTAAATTAGTACAGCCACCAATGGCACCATCTTCACTATTTAGTTCGTCGTCTAACAATTCATCGGCTTCAGTTTCTAAATTCATGGATAAATCTTCTTTGGCCTCGATACCAACATCCTCACAAACTCCGCCCACAACTTCATCGAAATCCCGTAAGTCCAATTCGTGTAAAGCCTTTTGCACCAAGGCAGCCAATTCCGGTGGTAGATCTTTTAAGTCATCATTACGTTCCTGGACAATGGAATTGGGAAGAGGTAAAACCGTTCGCTTACTATCTTTGTTTTGTTGTATTATTGTTTTATCCGCCGCCGATCCTGATGTAGAAGATGCTGTTTTATACGCATACAATGCAGCATCAGTAAAATCAGTCAGATTCAAACCACCACTTCCAATAACATCATTATTAGTAATATCATATTCTGAGGATAAAATACTTCTACCCGATTCGGTGGATAACGAAGACATGCCATCGTCTGATTGTGTGGCCAATGGCATTTTCATGGATTCTTCATTTTCCGAAGACATAGTACCAGAATCTTCAGTTACATGACTTTCACCACCACATGAGGTTGTGCTACGGGCCGTTGTTGCTGATGATACGCCACCGCCAGCAGCAGCTTTAGTTTTAACATTTTCATCATTATCGGTTTTATCGGTTTTGGAATTGGCTGTTGCATCAACCATGGATGGACAATAACCTTTGAGAAGAAATTCAGACGGAGAGAAACCTTCATCATCATTTGAAGTTTCAATGCCAGCTAGGACTTTCATGCGCTGTTCCAATTCTGCTATTTTAGTAGCCAAAATCCTTGTGAAATAAAATTAGTTACAATTAGTAAATAATAAAAATTATTTCTTTAAATATTTACTTACTTATTGGTCTTCTTTTGATGATTCAATGCTAAATTTTTGTCATTCAAATTATCCAGCAGGGTCAGGCATAATGTTTTCAAATCTTGAATCGTCTCAGTTTTTGTTGGTAGGTCAATACCACTTTCCAATAAATTTTTAACTACAATAAGGTAAGTGAAATATTTTATTAAAAGAAGCAAGTCATTGTATCATAAATAAAAAAAAATTAAATAATATACTGAAAAATAAAGGAAATGAATACGCGGAAAATAAATTAATTAAAGGAAGCAGGGAATTGAAATAAAACCACACAACTAAATAAACAATTAGACAGAGGAAGAATAACAAAAAATAGTAATTTATCGTTTCCGTTTATCAAAATACCAAGATGATATATATAAACAGAATACCTAAGGCTTGATTCAATAAAATTAAAAGAAAAGTCTATATTGACCAAGGTTTACTTCATGGATATAAACCCAGTATAGTCTAAAACTGTATGCCCATAGAAGTCAATAAATAAGTCGGCGATTATAAACGATAGAAGTGTTATAAATATCATCGCTACCGGATCGAGAATATTGGGACAACGGTTAAAAGGCTCTTGGATCCAAAAGAAAAAGTATGATCGTACTTAGACGTCGTTTCCAAAAAGCAAAGTTGTGACCCATTTCACATCAAGTCATAAAATATGTGTGACGCTCTTTTCAGAGGTCTATCCGCTTTTTAATATCAATCCAATGTAGATATAAATAAAAAAGTAGGAAAATTAAAACGAGTTTAAAAAATAATAAAAAATTAGGAAAAAACAAGAAACAAAAATTTTCACAACATCGAATAAAAGAAAACAATTCTTTGGCATCCCATCATTACCTTGTTTATGTGACAGTATATTTTCATCGACATTAATGGGTGTTTGTGCACCCAATTTTATGATACCCTTTTTACGTTTTGCTTCCAACATGGTCTTATTTTTTATTTGTATTAAAGGATGAAACGTGTTAATATGAATCAATTGTTAGTATTTGATTGATTAGTTGGAATGTCATATTATTTACATGTTTTATGTGCAATTTACCTTATATTTACTAACAGCTTGTTTTGTTATTTCCACTTCACTTTCAATGTGTTTTAAACGTTCATTCAGGTACTTGTTCTCCAAAATGATACTGTCAATATCAAGGAACTGAAGTAAAAGAAAAAAATATTATAATAATTTGGTAATTTTTGCCGCTGAACACATCGACGCCTCCGAACCATAGTATGCTAAGTCGACTTACCATGTTTTAAAGTTTAGCATGGGACTTAAGATTTAAGAAATGTCCATACCAATATGTGGTAAGTACACTTAGCATATTTCGGCTTGGAACTTTTTGAATTATTTCGGATGGTAAGTAGACTTAGCATACTACTGTGTATACTTAAACGACTAATCAGAGTAGAAAGGTCCGTAACAAAACATGCTAATGCCATGTTCTGACGGGCATTCGAACAACGTAGTTCGCTCTCAGAATTACGTACATGAATTAACCCGTTCATACAACACTATTCCTAATTCATGTCATCAGAGTTTTTTATTTCAAACTTTTTGTTTCTTGTTTTACGCCAAAATTCTAACATATTTACATGAATCACATATGGATCTAAATAGAAAAATTAATTCTCTTTCTCCTGACTATAGTATGAACCCATATCTATTTACTTTTAATTCATGTTTTCCATTTTTTCTGAAAATATTGTTGTTTTCATACATTTTTATATTTTCTAAATTCAAATGTCACATAAGAAAATTTTGTTTTTTTGTTTGTTTCCCCAAATTTGTTTCTGGTTTTGTACGCTAATTAGAACCAAGGGGAAAGAAATTCATATTGCATTATGTAGATAACAAAATTTACATCCTGCTGCATATATAAAAACTAGACAATTTTTTACTTTTCATTCATCATTTTCAGTATTACTAAAATGTTTGAAAATTTTATAGATATTTTCAATCTGTCAAAATTAATTTATTTTCGATAAATGCTCTCAGTTGTTAGGGATGGGACAAATTTCTTGGTGATTCAGAGAGTGATTCGAATTGAACAACGTACAAAAGTCGGTGTTCGCTCAGACAATTTTGTATGGGGAACTAAGTAATTACTTCATAATTAAGGGTCGAACAACGAATGAGAGAGCGGACAACGCTCGTCTGTACATGGCATAAGTCGACTTAGCCGACTACTTATGAAATGTTTGTCCATGATAAAGTATTCTAATACCATGTACAGACGAGCGTTGTTCGCTCTCTCATTCGTTGTTCGACCCTTAATTATGAAGTAATTACTTAGTTCCCCATACAAAATTGTCTGAGCGAACACGGACTTTTGTACGTTGTTCAATTCGAATCACTCTCTGAATCACCAAGAATTTTGTCCCATCTCTAACAATTGAGAGAATTTATCGAAAATAAATTAATTTTGACAGGATGAAAAAATTTTGAAAATTTTCAAATTTTTTCAGTAAAATTGAAAATGATGAATGAAAAGTAACCAAAATTCTAGTTTTTATATATGCAGAAGGATGTAAATTTTGTTGTCTACATAATGTAATATGCATTTCTTTCCCCTTGGTTCTAATTAGCGTACAAAACGAGAAACACTAGTGGGGAAACCCAAACAAAAATTCTCCAATTTTTTAAATGTGACATTTGAGTTGAAAAAATATAAAAATGTATTGAAAACAACAATATTTTCAGAAAAAGTGGCAAACGTGAATTAAAAGTAAAGAGATAGGGGTTGATATTATAGTCAGGAGAAAGAGAATTATTTTTATACCCTTCACCACACTGTGGTACAGGGTATTATGTCTTTGTGCATATGTTTGTAACAGGCAAAAATAATCGAGATAGACCCATGGTTCCTTTTGAGAATATGCATAGAATCACTTTCTGAGTCGATTTATGCATGTCCGTCTGTCCGTCCGTCCGTCCGTCCGTCCGTCCATGTATTTTTGTTAACAAAGTACAGGTCGCATTTATGATCCGATTTGGATGAAATTTGGCACAGGTCACTTAATTGGCCCAAGGACGAACCCTATTGAAATTGGAGAAAATCGGTCCACGTTTAGGCATAGCTCCCATATAAGGGTACCCCAAAATTTTCGGTATTTTGAGGTTCTTGAGCGCGTTTTTAACTGAATTCGCTGAAATTTGGTACTTTGAGTTCTTATTGGGTAGTAAATCTCTATACAAAAATTATAAATAAAGGTCCATTTTTTCGGATAGCCCCCATATAAGATTACCCCCAATTTTCGGTATTTTGGGTGTTTTGGTCGCATTTTCCGACCGAATTCGCTGAAATTTGGTACTTTGTGTTCTTATTGGGTAGCAAATCTCCCTACCAAAAATTATAAATAACGGTCCATTTTTTCGCATAGCCCCCATATATGGGTATCCCCAAATTTTCGGTATTTTGAGGTTCTTGAGCGCGTTTTTAACTGAATTCGCTGAAATTTTGTACATTGAGTTCTTATTGGGTAGCAAATCTCCCTACCAAAAATTATAAATAAAGGTCCATTTTTTCGGATAGCCCCCATATAAGATTACCCCCAATTTTCGGTATTTTGGGGGTTTTGGGCTCGTTTTATAACTGAATTCGCTGAAATTTTGTACATTGGGTTCTTATTGGGTACCAAATTACTCCACTAAAAATTATAAATATAGGTCCAGTTTTTCTGGTAGTACCCATATAACGGTACCCCAAAATTTTTGGTATTTTGGGGGTTCTGATCGGATTTTTCGACCAAAATGACTGTAATTTAGTACGTCGACTTCTTATTAGGTAGCACATCTCTCCACTATAAATTATAAATATTGGTCAATTTTTTCTGGTAGCCCCCAGGTTTTGAGGTTCTTGAACCAAATTCTTTTTTCTGGTACAGGGTATTATGTTTTTGTGCATATGTTTGTAACATGCAAAAATAATCGAGATAGACCCATGGCTCCTTTTGAGAATATGCATAGAATCACGTTTTGAGTCGATTTAAGCACGAAATTTGGCACAGCGTAGCAAATTAGGTCTAGAATGATGTGTGTAAAGTTGCCTGAAAATCGGTTCAGATTTATATATAGCTCCCACATATACTTTCGTCAGATTTAATGTAAATGGTGCACCAAAGTCCCTATATATCTTTCGATTTGCACGAAATTTGGCACAGCGTAACAAATTAGGTCTAGAATGATGTGTGTTAAGTTTCCTCAAATCGGTTCAGATTTAGATATAGCTTCTATATCTGACCAAATGAACAATTTAGTATCGGTTGCAGAATGACGTGTTTATGGTTCCAATTTCATTTTACTGGTCCTTTAAAAATGCGACTTCTATTAGGATTCATCTGCTGAATATACTCAAAGTGGTGAAGGGTATCATATAGTCGGCCCCGTCCGACTTTACTACTTTCCTTACTGGTTTCTATTTAGATCCATATGTGATTCACGCAAATATGTTACAATTTTGGTGTAAAACAAGAAACAAAATGATTGAAATAAAAAAACTCTGATGACATGAATTAAGAATAGCGTTGTATGGACGGGTTAATTCATTTACGTAATTCTGAGAGCGAACTACGTTGTTCGAATGCCCGTCAGAACATGGCATAAGTCTGCTAGAAAAATGTCAGTAAAACACTCAATGTTCTATCTCACACCACTCCCGAGATAACGCCTGTAAACTTTGCGAGCTTCTCCTGAAAAACTCACTTTTCAGACTTAGCATACTATTCTTCGGAAGCGTCGACATGTTGTGCTTAGATTTCTTTTAATTTTAAAAGCTGAATGCCTGCCTGAGACTAGATATGTGTGATAGGAATACAAAATTATATTAATATTAATTTTATTATATAATATATTATGTATATGGTTTGTTGTGATCTGTTCCATTGCCATACTGCAACATTAATGTTAATTTGAAGCAAATGAAACGAAGATATATTCACTGTAATGCAAACAAAAACGTTTTGAAAAAGTAGTTTGTCGAAAAAATTAGAAAGGCATATTTCAATATGGCGAAATATGGTCAAAATATATTAAAGATCAGGGCTCAAAACTATATTCCATACATATTTCCAGTTTATATAAATCGGGTATAGCGGCTTAAAAAGCTGAACATCCTCACGTTTGAACGTTCTGGTTATTGAGTCATCAATTCGCTTCAAATAGGAATTGAGACGTTTGCACTATACTGATTTTAACTGTGCTAAGACGAATTCTGTAAGATTTAGGCAGTGGTTTCGCCTCTGCTGCTATGGTCTCCGAGTGTAACATTTATACTGTAGATGACTGCCGATTACATCTGAATGAATGTTTATGAATACCGTTGGACCTCTTCCTATAGATCGTGAACATCTCTGTTGACTTGCTTCTTGGACGGGAAAATAAATAGCATTAAAGTATGGGACTGACGTCGCGAGAATGACGCCTTCGAAAATCCGATTCTCATGTCTTAGGTCACTAACTTCCTAAGTGGCCTACATAACCTTGTGCGCATCAATGTTTTTACGGGTCTCGGCTGTATTTGAACGGAGACTTGTAGATACCTGGGCGCCTCAACAAGTTTTTTAGCTTAGATGCCAAGTTCTTAAGAGATCGAGATCATCTTCTTGTCAGCGCCCAAAGTGCTGCCGGCCAGCGACTTGAGGTCCTTTTTTTTCTTTCATCTTAATGCAAATATTAACAGCGCAATCTACTTGAAAATGGCCCACAAGATCAGCAAGACTAGACGTTTATTCACTCACATATGATGTTATAATAATTAATCCCCATACATTACGATCCTTGCGGAACTCCAATTTTCATTGTAGGGGTCGACTTTCTGTTTCTGAATTCCACATATAACTGGCGTTTACACATATAGTTGATTATCCAATGTTTAAATAAGGTCAGGGATTGTTCTTTATGCCCACTAACAATTTGGCATGGTGGTTGATATCGAAGGCTTTCGATAGGTCGAGATCTGGGCAACTGCATTTACAGTAATCCATGTTGACAATTTGCGTGAATAACGACAAGTTGAAGCCTGATCTATGTCAAAGTGTTTGGGTGTCATTTTCATTTTTAAAGATCGGATTTAATTACTTCACCTTTGCCAATTACCTTAAGTCTGCCAGATTTCGCCGAATGAATGTGTCCTACGTTTAATCGGTCGTTTTATTGACATGTCATGTAGCAAATATATGAAAACCTTGGTAGCAGCGCTCATCTTTTTTAACATGTTTCTGGAATCCTTTGGAAAATTTGTCCAATATCTTTATCTTTATAAACTAAAATATTTAAGGGCTGTCCTTTATATTTCCTCGAATTTTAAACCATTACTATGACCCTAATAGTTCAATTATTCCCTAATGAGTCGTACTATGGCTGATTTGACTTAGTTTAAATATTTCTCAGGCATCGAAAATTAACAAAAATGGTCCAAAGGACCCGTGAATAAGGAGACTACTGATTTGTTTAATTAAAAAACGAAAAAAGTTCGTAGCGTATTGAGTTCTACTCAAATCGTAGTTATGTACAAGTCTGTCGTCAGTCTCGTTTTACTTTATTGTTCCTGGGATCGTTTCGACCTAAATAATTCAATTATCCTTCAATAAGTCAAACTATGTTTGGAACTTCGATTAGATATAGTTTAAACATTTTTCAGGTATTCAAGTCCAAGAGAATTTTAATGGGGAGAAGACTGATTTATTTAAGATCTTACGACAATAATACGTAGCGTAATGTGTTCTACTGAAAGGAACCATTTCAAATAATTTTGGCCCACTTTGATTACCAGTAAAAACAATATTTGTTTCTCTTTTAAGAACACATAATAACCAACTTACCTTTGGATGATTTTCTTTTGCCTTCAATGCCACCTGTAATTCATGATTCAGCCGATGTGCCTTGCATTTATAAGCATCTCTTTCATTTGTCAACTCCTCCTTTTCATCAATGACGGCCTTTAAATCGAAAGCTAGTTGAGCATTCTGAAAAATACACAAAGAAATATAAAAAAAATTCTCAAATAAAAATATGTAAATGATTCCCCTCTTACTTTCTTCTTCAATTGTTCCAAATGGCATATGAAATTTGAGCGTTCTTGTTTCCACTGCAGCAACATTTCCTTTGAGCAGCTGTCAAGCACAATTTCCTCTTTGCTATTGCTACCCTTTCCATTGATGGTGGAATCTCTTTTACACTCTGAAGTGGATTTTTGATTTCTCAAGACTTCAATGTCACCCTGAACTTCGTATAACTTTTGTTTTAGCGCTTCCACTTCTGTGGTCAGTTTAATATTACGTTCCCGGGACTCGTGTAGAATCTTTGCCACATTGGTTTTGCCACCACCATTCGACATGCCAATACTAACATCACTGGCCAAATCTGAAAAACTGCTGTTGCGTCTCAAGGCCGCATAACGCAGCTGTAGTGTCTCAGCCATTAGCTTAAATTGATCCCGTTCGGTTCGGAATTTCTCCAATTCTTTACGGAGTATACGTAGCGCTTCCATTTTACTTTGAAGTTTTCGATGGAGAGCTGTTGTCTCTACGCTATAGTTTTCCATATGTTCCAAACCAAACATGTCGTCGTAGTTGTTGGTCGAAGCAGAAGATTGACCACCACCACCTCCTCCTACAACACTACTTATATCCAGTTGTTGTGAACGTTTTCGCTGTGTCCACATTGTTGTTTTCTTCAGTTTATATTGTCCCAATGACAGAGATTCGTCATCCGACATATTTTATGTTGTTTCTTGCATTTAATTTAGAATAAAAATCAACTTTTCAAAGCAAATAATCTGCAGAATTAATAATGAAAATGAACTTCGAACACACACTGAAAGAGTTTTTTCCTGCATTAAAGATGTATAGTTCGCGAACGAACAAGTTCAGATGAACGATTCACTTGAAAGAGCAAGTGAACTAGTTCAGTCGTTCTTTATAGTTCATTTGCATGGTACAATTATAAAAGGTAACAGCATGTCCCAGCTGATTTGATTCCAACGTAATACTAGTGTCAATATCAATTTGACAAATTATGTTTTTAAAAATCACCCAACAGGAAAATTGGGAACGCATACAATTTGAAATTTTTCTTTATTAAATATGCTCCCGTATTCAATTTACTTAATCTGCTTGCTGGGGAAATTTGAGGAAGCAAATCTTTCTTAATGGAATAACTCGCAATTCCCTGCATTTTCATATGTGTTACACATTTAAGTGGCAATGACTCAATTATAGGAAAGATGTGGAAGCGATATGAATATAAATTTGATAAATTTTCATTCATGTTTTTCAAATTTTATTTTAAGGATTCGAAAATATTTCATTTTCAAAATAAATATAATTTGTTTGTTTACCTTTTTCTGTCAAATGAAAGTGACACTAGTATAAGTATTGATTTAGATTAGGCGAGTTTACTTGGGGCAAGTCTTTGTTTGTAGAGAGAGGGGCAAGGGGAATAGAAATGAAAAAAAAATTGCTCGTACCGACAATTTTCTGGCAATTCGTTTTGTATATTTCGTATTTGTTGACATTTTATATAGATTTAAATGTGAAAAACAATAAATAGAAAAATATTTTGGAAACCGAATTGCCTTGTATAAACGCATGAAGCAAGTTCAAAAGAGAACGACAAGAATTGCCGCAAGTAAACTCGTCTAATCTAAATCAAGACTAACTTACAACAACAAATTTCCATGTGGTTGTTGTATCGTTTGTTGTACAACAACACTTGCTGTTACCTTCTATTAGTCCTGATTTATATTAGGCGAGTTTACTTGCGGCAATTATTATCGTTCCCTTTTGAACTTGCTCCATGCGTCTATACAAGGCAATTCGGTTTTGAAAATATTTCTTTTTTCATTTGATGTCAATAGTTTTTTCACATTTAAATAAATATAAAATGTCAACAAATACGTAATACACAAAACGAATTGCCAGAAAATTGTCGGTACGAGCAATTTTTTTCCATTTCTATTCCCCTTGCCCCTCTCTCCTACAGTCAAAAACTTGCCGCAAGTAAACTGGGACTTATTATATTATGGTTCATTTGTTATTTTCAGCTATCCGAACTATTTCATTGTTCGTTCAATCACAAACGTTTGACTTGGCCTAAACATAACACAATGACAAATCGCTTTCATATATTAAAACAACTAAAGAAAAAAAACCTTTAAAAATAAACTGAAAGAACGAACTAGTTCATTCATTAGAGCTGAACTAAAAAGAACGATCTTCTTAATGAACTAGAAAGTACAATGCAGAATCTGCATTACAAAGCCTACATGCAAAAGCGACGCCATAGTATTAGATATTACAAAACTTCATTATACAAACAACGTCGTAGAAGCAGAGGGAACTGAGGAAAATGCTGATAACTATCAGTAATCAAAACAAAAGACGAATTTCAATGGAAGCAGCTGAAAGTGTTGTTGTACGGACGATAACATAGTAATCGATAACAGACTGCTACATATGACTGGGAGAATGTGTGGCATTACCATTCATTTTGTTGTTCAAAAACGTCGTTATACTATGTTCTGTCGAGCATTCAAACAACGTAGTTCGCTCTCAGAATTACCTACATGAATTAACTCGTTCATACAACACAATTCTTAATTCATGTCATCAGAATTTTCTTTTTCAAATTTGTTGTTCCTCCTTTTACACCGAAATCTCAACTCTTATTCTCTTTCTCCAGCTATTTACTTTTCATCCATGTTTTCCATTTTTCTAAAAATGTCGTTTTTAAATTTTTTTATATTTTCTCAATTCAAAAGTCACATACTGTCGCTTATAAAAATTTGGAGAATATTTTGTTTGAGTTTCCCCACATTTGTTTCTTGTTTTGTACGCTAATTAGAACCAAGGGGAAAAATGCATATTTAGAACCTGCTGTATACATAAAAACTATACAATTTTTAACTTTTCATTCATCATTTTACCAAAAAAGTTTGAAAATTTTATAAATATTCTCAAGCTGTCAAAATTAATTTATTTTCTTTTTGCAAAATAGTCAGGCTTAATCCCAGTTTGTTGTTTTTGTAAAAAACAACTATTTATTAGTGGGGAATGTATGGCATTGTCCGCCGAGGGGTAAGGCAGGGAAGACCACTAATAAATAGTTGTTTTTTATGTCAATTCCTTTGCATATACGTCAAATAAATCCTCATAAAGTAGATTAACCCGGTAAAATGTTCTAATGTGATAAGGCATATGTAATTTGATAAGTTTTAACACCAAAATATGCTTCGTAAGTACTCATCAAACCTCTTAGTCATTGAACGGCGTGAAGAGCCATTCCCGACATTGGATATAGCAAAAGTAAAAAAACCTGTGTTATAGGAAAAAACTGCAAAATCAGGATAAGGACTTTACAACTAGACCAAACGTGGAACTGTGGTCGACTGGAAGCATGTGATCGGGTCCGACGAATCCAAATTCAACCGGCTTTAACATGTGGGTCCGGGAGCGATGTAAAAAAATTTGACAATATAATAATGAAAGAAGTCTATTGAGAGCATTGTAGAATCATATCAACCGGTCTTGGTAGAGAGGAACGCCACAAAATTTTCAATTAACACAGTGGTCAGCACAAAGTTTCGACATCAATCCGAAGGATAATTTGGGACCAATCGTAAAGAGAGAGGTGGAACAGTACCAATCAGCCCCTAATAATGGTGTTTTTGCACGATATGTATGTGCTGTCACTTATTTCATACATATGTGCTGTCACTTATTTCATCCATATGTGTGTCAAAATTAGCAGCGTACACAAAACTTTTATTTTTTGAGTTCAAATCGGCATATGTATTTTACGTATGACATAACCTATAAACAAAACCAGTAAGGAAAGTTCAAAAGTTGGACGGGGCCGACTATATGATACCCTTCACCACTATGGGTACATGCAAGACATGTTAATATCTACAATATCCTGTAGATATAGAAATTTCGCATACATCAGTGGGGACCTAATTTAGTACTCTGTGCAAAATATAGCATCAATTGAACCAATATTGGGAGTTTGGTGCACAATTTACTTTAAATCGGACGAAACTATATATGGGAGCTTTATCTAAATCTGACTCGATTTCAACAAAACCTCGCATTCATTAATCATGACCTAATTTAGTACGCTGTGCAAAATTTTGTCTCAATCGGATAAATATTGGCAGTATGTTGCTCCATTTACATAAAATCGGACGAAACTATATATAGCATATTTAGATATAAATCTGAACCGATTCCAACAAAATTTCTCATACATCAGTCGGGACCTAATTCAGTACTCTGTGTAAAATGTTGCTTTAGTCGGACCACTATTGGGAGTTTGGTGCACTATTTACATTAAATCGGTCGAAACTATACATCGGAGCTATATCTAAATATGAATCGATTTCAACAAACCTTGACATATAACTATCTAGACCTAATTCAATACTCTGTGCAAAATTTTGTATCAATCGGACCACAATTGGGAGTTTGATGCATCAATAAGTTAAAATGAGACAAAAATATATGGGAAATTACAAAAATCTTTTAAATTCCTTGAAGCTGAGGTTTGCAAGGTTATAACTCGCGAAATATGAACATATTGCATATAATTTAAATTCAATTCTATAAAATGAAGTGTTCTTATCAAAATCTTGAAATTTTGGTAATAAATAATAAGTTGCGTGGAAGCTGTGGAGGTGGTAATGTAAAAAAATGGGTAAAAATGTGTTGAAGCCAACGAGTTTTTTTGTGTTCGTTCCCGATTTGTGGCTAAACTACACAATGCACGCACATGTGATCAGTGACTAAGTTGCAGAATACCCCATGGACAATATGGTTCTAATGTATGATTTTTCGATATAATCACTGCATCCACCCAAAATGGATGCTGACATTTTGAAGCCGGATTTTCGGTGTTTTTTGAATTTTTCTTATAATTAGGATGCGCATCCAGATAATAGAATAAACTAATTATAGGATCGTAGAACTTGTGATTCTGCTTCGTTTAGTGTATATCTCATGAATGTGCTCACTGTAGCTTCTTTGCAATTGGGTTCCAAAGACGAAAATTTGGTGCGTAAATTTTTATAAAAAACATATTTTTTGAGTCTTAAATTAAGAAAGTCCATTCAAATTCCGTGGAACCCCGCGTGATTTTAGTTTTTTTACGTGGCGGATCTAATGAGCCCATCCATGTTGAATTCCGTCCAATAAAACGGCGGATATAGGTACCTTGAATGTGGGAAAAACTGCAAAAACTTATTTTGACAAATTCGCGTAAATAATCGCAGTTTTCTTCGAATTAATTTTACATTCATTTATGCTTGTATTGTCAAATTCGCGAATCTGTGTGGAAATAGGTCAAAAATACATCGATACGCGAATAATATGCATATTTTATCCAAAATTGATTGTGGAGGCACATCCGCGGTTCTTAACCGATCCTTTTAAAATAGGTGTCCTTTTGCGTATTTTCATAGGAGATTACTAAAATCGGATGCGCATAAAAATCGTATGCACGTTGCGTGATTTTTAGCCATTTTTAGGGTTTTTGCATAGTAAAGTGCATCGAGTGGCACACTTTGACCGCTAAATTAAACATTAAAAAATTAATAATTATTGAAAGACATTGATAAGGTTTATACGAAAATCGCATGCGCATCAACTGATTTCAACTAATTCGCGAATTGCAAGCTTTTCAATATTGATAATTTTTATGTATTGTAAGTGCAATATATTTAGCCATTAATGACGTCGAAACTCTTATCAGATGAATCTGCCGATATTTAACAATCATCTAAAAGAATTTGCAAAAGAAAGCGTCGTATATTTTAGAAGATTAAGGCAAAACCGTGTCCTCTTAAACATACTAAAAAATCGAAAATTCCAAAAAACATTTGTTTTAATTCAAAAATTAATTTATTTTATTTTCCGATATCTTCATGTTTCTATTTGTTTTTCGCGACTATTAAACCGTATTTCAGTGTGATTTGACTAGTATGCAAAGATAACAATGGTGTTTAAGCATTTGTGAAGAAATTCGCGAATTACAACGAATAGGAATTCATTTAATTTATATTTGAAATACAAGCTTTAAAACCGCTCTAACTTTTGTGCGCAGCATCCGAATTTGTGAACGCGAACATATTTCGAATCAGCATATTTTTCTTAACCTATGTACCAAAAATCAGGAATGTGCTCGCAAAAAAATTTTTCAAATTATTTTTAATGGAATTTTAAAAGAATTTTGTAATTTCCCATATATGGGAGCTATATCGAAATCTGAACCGATTTTCTCCAATACGGACAATTAAGTGACCTGTGCCAAATTTCATCCAAATCGGATCATAAATGCCATCTGTACTTTGTTAACAAAAATATGGACGTACGGACATGCATAAGTCGACTCAGAAAGTGATTCTATGCATATTCACAAAAGGAATCATGGGTTTATCTCGATTATTTTTGCCTGTTACAAATATATGCACAACGACACAATACCCTGTACCACAGTGCTGTGAAGGGTATAAAAAGGGGGTTATAAGGGGACCACCCCTAAAAGGGGGCGAATATTAATAATTTTTGGGAGGGAGGTTTGTTACCATATACGACTACAAAAAACCAAATTACAAAGAATTTGGTTGAAAACGCGTTCAAGAACCCCAAAATACCGAAAATTGGGGGGTACCCTTATATGGGAGCTACCCAAAAAATGGAACTATATTTATTACTTATAGTGGAGAGATTTTCTACCTAATAAGAACACGACGTACTAAATTACATTCAATTCGGTTGAAAAATACGATCAGAACCCCCAAAATACCAAAAAATTGGGAGTACCGTTATATGGGGACTACCACAAAAACAGGAACTATATTTATAATTTTTAGTGGATTACTTTGGTACACAATAAGAACCCAATGTAAAAAATTTCAGAGAATTCAGTTATAAAACGGGCCCAAGAACCCCAAAGTACCGAAAACTGGGGGTAAACTTATATGGGGGCTACCCAAAAAAATGGACCTATATTTATAATAATGCGACCTGTACTTTGTTAACAAAAATACATGGACGTACGGACATGCATAATAAGAACTCAAAGTACCAAATTTCAGCGAATTCGGTCGATAAATGCGATAAAAACACCCAAAATACCGCAAAATTGGAGGTACCCTTATATGGGTACCCAATTTCAGTAGGGTTCGTCCTTGGGCCAATTAAGTGACCTGTGCCAAATTTCATGCAGATCGGATCACAAATGCGACCTGTACTTTGTACGGACGGACATGCATAAATGGACTCAGAAAGTGATTCTATGCATATTCTCAAAAGGAACCATGGGCCTATCTCGATTATTTTTGCCTGTTACAAACATATGCACAAAGACATAATACCCTGTACCACAGTGTGGTGAACGGTATAAAACACTTATTTTTTCTTAAATCAACAACATTTTTTTATTTAACACCTACAAACGAAATAAAAATTTGTAATTGTTGCCTTTTCATTCTTTTCTTTGACTTGCAATTGAAATATTTTCTTCCAACAATTGGTCTGCAAGAATCTACTAGATTTTACTATTTTCTTCGATAACACAAAGACAAATTCGTTATCGTAGTAAAAAATAGTAGATTCTTGCAGTACGGAAACAGACCAAATGTGTTTCATTGAAACAGCTGATTTACTTATGTTTCACATACGAAAATAGAGCGCGTCCTATTCGGAAAAAAATACATATGTAATTTCATATCGTTTTGACACATTGAAATTTCCATATGTTTCACATGATGAGTTCGAGTTGCATATGTAAATAAAGTGCCAGCACATATGTATAATACATATCTTGTAAAAACACCATAATTTATACGAACATTGGCAGAGAATCTGATGTGATTGGAAGAATATTTCAAATAAAATTGTACAAAAATTGTTGTAACAATTGGCATAAATTACGTAATTATAATATAAAACTAGGGTATATGTAATAAAAATATTAGTTTTCTGCAAATTTGTTCAAACGTACATTGGAGTTAATTTAATTTTCTTTATTTTTTTTCTTAGAAATCTAATAGTATGCTTACATTTAAGCGGATTTCGTTAACCCAGTGGGTTTCAATTGTCAATTCCTTTGCTTATATGTCACATAAATCCTCACAAAGTAGGTTAAAAAGTTCTAGTGTACATGTCGTTTAAGAGTCACATTTTTAACTTTAGTTAGTTTTGTTAAGTACAAAAGACGTTATAAAATAAAACCAACATTTTTGGATTTGCTTATTAACTTATTAACTATTATATGGTACGGAGATAAATATCATCAGTTTTATGAGAAAATAAGGACATTGGAAAATTAACAAATCATTTAGAGTGTGGGATTAGATTAAGGGTCTAAAAAAGGAAAATTGTGGTGTAAAAACATCCACAAAGGACATTTAAAGGAGATAAAGGACGAATTCGAAAGAAACCAGCTAAAAATTGATATTCCAACAACAAAATTAAGGAAATTTTATAGCTGCCTGTTACAATACGTACCATTTCACGGTATTTAAAGTCTAATTCTTAAATATGATGGACTAAACTAATGACCAATCTACGTTATACGAACGCTTACAAGTGAAATTTGTGGAATTCGATAAAAACATATGGCTTGAACAAATAAATTGTAAATGATGATATTTTATGACGAGAATCAGTTGCTTTTGCATGGATCATACTATTATAGTTGTAACATACACGAAAAAATTAAAAAACATGTGGTAAGATCGAAGCCGAATTTCTGAGGGGAAGTCATATGGTATGGGGTGCACACTCGTACGAATGTAAGCTGCCACTTTGTGATGTGTCCACCAAAATGGATTCTGAAATGTATAATGAATTATTATACGGCGTTTTAATAACACATTTTAATTAAAAAGAGGACAATGATATAATTGTTCTCCAGGATAACGCTTTCATCCAGCCTCGAAGCAAACAAAAACTTGGTTTTCTGACAAAAATATAAATATTTTAGCACGGACGGTTTGCACTCCAGACTGTAGTTCTATTGAAAACGTATATGAGATTCCTGTCGCAAAGGTGTACGACTCGGCATAAACTTTTCTTTTGTAAATTACCTTAAATATGCTGTGAAAGAATGCTTAGATATTAGCATAAATACTGTCCAAAATTTGGAATACTCTATATCAAACTGTATTCGCTTTTAGTTAAAATAGCGGTGAACATGCTAATTATTAATTTAATAATAACAATATTGTGAAGTTTGTTTTTAATGTATTTTGTTTATTTTAAAATGAACTGCGTTCAACCGAATTTCCTGGCAAAAGATACTTTATTTTTACTTATTTCAAAAAGAGTTTGAAACATGTTTTTGGTTTGTATTTAATATTTGATACCATGGTATAATAATAGAAGGTAACAAAACAAACAAATTATCATCAAATTATTTTTATTTTGAAAATGAAATATTTTCGAATCCTCAAAATAAAAATTGAAAAACGTGAATGAAAATCTATCAAATTTATATTTCTACCGCTTCACATCTTTCCTATAATTGAGCCATTGCCATAAATATGTGTAACACATATGAAAATGCTGGGAATAGCGAGTTATTCCTTGAAGAAAGATTTGCTTCCTCAAACTTTCCCAGCAGGCAGATTGAGTAAATTGAATACAGGAGCACATTTAATAAAGAACAATTTCAAATTGTATGCGTTCCCAATTTTCCTGTTGGGTGATTTTTAAAAACATACTTTGTCAAATTCATATTGACACTAGTATTAAGTTGGAATCAAATCAGGTGGGATTTGCTGTTACCTTTTATAATTGTACCATGATTTGATACCTTATTTTTTTTTAATTTTTCTAGATTTTCAATGGGCTGGTAAATCAATACCAATGCTTGTTAATGTTTGTAACTTAGCACATATATAATTGAAGATTTAAAAGAGAAGAAAAATAATTTACAAAAATGTTTTGTTATTGTTTTGTTGTTGTTTTTTGTAATTAAAGAAAAGTCCTTATTTTTGATGGCGGGTATGATAACTCCCCACAAGAACATCGGAATCCGAAAATTCCAACGGTGTTAGAAAGAGTACATGTCTGTCTCTCGTATGAACTAGGATTATTGACTTCGCTCTAAAATTAACAAAATGGCGGACCTTTGAAAAAATATTTTTGGAAAATCGCCGATTTTTTACCAAAAATTAAGTTAAAAAATAAGGAAGATCTTCACCGATTAGCTTTATTCTAGTTCATACGATAGCTATACACTCACAGAGAAACGTGTAAAAATTTGAAATCGATTGGGTCATTAGTTTTTGAGTTATCGTGCCCGCCATTCACAAAAGAGAAAAACGCGTTTAAAGTTTGAGAAGCTCTTTAGCCGTCACTTGATGCTGACACAATAAATATATCTATCTTCAAGAGTTCTTGAGATTTTCTCTTGAACTTTTGTAGGGACATTCTTGAATTAGTGTAGATTCGAATTAAATCAAAAAAATGTTGACCCCGTGAATGGGGGGGGGGGGGTGTTCCCCTTTAATAATAACAATATTGTGAAGTTTGTTTTTAATGTATTTTGTTTATGAACTGCGCTCAAACGAATTTCCTGGCAAAATATATTATTTTTACTTATTTCATAAAACGTTTGAAAAATGTTTTTGGTTTGTATTTAATGAATGTCCACGCTCAAACGAATGTCCACTACTGTATAAGTTTCAAGAAGACATATCGAGGAAATCTTCCAAAAATGTTGGGAACCAGAAATGGCACGGAATTAGCACATCTTGGAGTTTTTAACTTAAATGACGTTGATATTGACAACTTCGCGTTAACAAATTAAGTCTAATGATCTATTTCCAGGAGAAAAAATTAAATAATCTGTAAATGTATTTTAATTGGCAACAATTCGTACTGAAAACATAAAATAGGGAAAGTATAAAAAATAAAGATTCGATTGGTCCAGAAATTGCTGGAATAACTAGAGATCAACATATACAGTTGTGTTCATAAAAATAGTAGTGCAGTTTGTCAATGTACAAACGGCATTCAAACAACCAAATACACATACAGTGGTGGTCACGGTGGTGGTCATGAAACATTATCTGTGGTACCATTATTTTGATAAGCCCTCGATTCGTTTTAAGTATTTTTTAATCAAAACACTTAATTTCAAAATATAAAATCATTCCATTCAATTTTTCTATAAATAACCGTGTTTATGAAAAAACATCGATTTTGAAGTGATCACATAATGAAAACAAATGCAACAAGTCTGGACCTAATTCAGTATTCTGTGCAAAATTTGGAAATTTGGTGGACCATTTACATAAAATCGATCGAAACTATATATGCATTATCTAAATCTGAAAATTGGTTTCGTCCTTGGAAATAATAAATTTAACCTGTACTTTGTTCATAAAATACATGGGCAGAGAGATGTGTATAAATCGTATATCATGACAAGTAACTATTAGTCCATCTATTGTTTTCTTTTGAATGGCACAAATATATGCAAAAATACATAATGTCCTGTACCACAGAGTGGTATAGGGTAGATCATGGATCTTGAACTTTGTTATGAATGATTGAAGTTGGGATATTGGAATTCGGGTTTAACAACAAAAGTGTTGTTGAGATCGCTCATAGTTAGGTCCGAAGACGAACCGTATTGAAATTAGTCAGAATCAGTTTTAATTTAGTTAAAGAATACGTCATAAAAATTACGCTCTATATTATATACTCTGCATGTAAATTCTTCAATATGCCCATAAATATCCTAAAATTATAAAAAAAACTATCTTTAAATCTATCTATCTATCTTTAACTCAATAACTTAAGCTTTGAATATGATTTCATTTTTTATCTCTTTAACCTGTTGCCCTATACATACATATCATTTACATTTCAACAGGTATTTATTCTCTTTTACAATTTCTCTAAGCTGCCATGTCATATCTCATGACAGCATTTACCTTTCACATTCAGCAAAGTTATTCAGCAAGAAGTAGTTTTTTGTTGTTTCCTTCGGTTCGGTTTGTTTACAAACAAATCCTTACGGAATAATCTCTTCGATAATGAATAAACTGTTGCTGCAATTTGTTTGGATTTTTTTGTTTGTTTACAAACTATAAACGAAATGCAAAAGGTAACAACAAAAATAATGCGCTGGGGATATTGCCATGGTTATCTTCATGTCTACTCTGGCGTATAAAAAAACTTTTGGTTATGAACCATTGAACTCGAAAATATGATGTGTTGTTACATTTGGATCCTTTCTTCCGTCAATAAATGCAAATGGCCAATGACTGAAGCGGTGGGTAAGCAAGGAAAACAAAGAGCAACAGTTGAAATGTAAACAAATATCTACAGGTATGGGTAATCAATTGTTTTGTACTTACCACATAATATCGGAAATAGTTATTTGTTACAAGTTCAAGGACATTTGTGTTTTTTTTTTGTAAGGACATACATATTGTGGTATATTTGTTATTACAATTTGCGACACATTAACGTGTTTATTTATGAACATGTAAAATCGTTGTCCGAATTTTTTTTAGCTAACACCATGTGGTGTGCATTCAAAATTCCTTAAATTGGCCGGGACCTTTATATGGGGACTAAAGCATTGTTAATTGTCTGGTAGTTTACCGTTTATGTTTTGTTATTACCTCTATTTTTGATATTTTGATGATTTTTGGGCACGCTTTTCAAGCGAATTGGTTGTGACTTGACGTTTTTAGTACAGGCAAGTATCTGCAATTCAATATATCTGGTTTCCATTGAGTTAAAAAATTCCGTTGAAAAAAATATTCTTATGTATTCAGGAATTCAGCTCTATCTGCTCACCAAAGTTTGTCATTTTGTACACATAAGTACAATAGTAGTCATAATTCCTATTTTCAGGATTCCATCTCTATACACTCAACGAAATGCAAATGGTACAAAATTTTGTATTATTTTGTACTTTTTATACACAAAAGTACGAATTTCTTAAAACATTTCCATACATCAACACCACTTCCCATTTCCATACAAGATTCAAGCTATATACAAAAGGTACCAAAAGAGTGAATCATAGGTCCCATCTTCAGACTTGAGCTAAACTTGGTAAAGATAATGGGTTGGGCAAAGTTTGGTTAAAATCGGACATTGAATATTGAAAATTTTGACCAACTTTAGGGGAGGTACCAGAAGGAGCTGATCAATGGGTGTCATTTTCGGACTTGTAGTCTTGGTAAAGATAATAGTTTGTATAAAGTTTGGTTGAAATCGAACATTACATTCGCCTTATATTGGATTTATAAACATTGAGGATTTTGACAAGAAAGAGTGGACCAATGGGTCCCATCTTCGAACTTCATATAGGCTTGGTAAATATAGTAGGTCATGATTTAGATTAGGAGTTTACTTGCGGCAAGTCTTTGTTTGTAGGAGAGAGGGGCAAGGGGAATAGAAATGAAATAAAAAATGCTTGTACCGAAAATTTTCTGGCAATTCGTTTTGTGTATTTCGTATTTGTTGACATTTTATATATATTTAAATGTGAAAAAACAACAAATAGAAAAATATTTCGGAAGCCGAATTGCCTTGTATAGACGCATGAAGAAAGTTCAAAATAGAACGACAAGAATTGCCGCAAGTAAACTCCCCTAATCTAAATCAAGACTAGGATCGCATGATATTAAAAAATAAATTCTTTAAATAATTTTGAACAATTTGTTGAGGAGGCACCAGAAGGAGAGGACTGTTAACTTCAATCTTGAAATATGTTTGGAAGAAATATTACAGTATTCAGCCGGCCAGACAGGCAGACGGACGGACGGACATTTGTAAATCGACTTCAAATTGTCTGAAACGGATTTGGTGCAAAGAAACCAATATTTTGATGAGACAAATTTTTGCCATTTCAAAGTGTACACATATAGCATGATTAGCCATTTGTATGAGGGTATAAAAACATTACGTCAGTCCAATTGACAAAAAATTTTAAATCGTGTAAAGTTCTAACATTTGTCCGATTGTGATACCTGGTGATACTGGGCTATTTCGTATTTTGAAAAAACTGGGCCCAAGTCAATTACCTTGGGGGTAGATAGAATTTGTACTTTCACTAGGAAACATAAAATCCAAAAATGTGGAAGGTCTAATTGTACTTTACTCCTGCAATAACTCCATAGAAACCAGTAAGGAAAGTTAAAAAGTCGGACGGAACCGACTATATGATACCCTTCACCACTTTGGGTACATACAAGAGATGCTCATATGTACAATATCCTTTAGCATCTTAGGAGGGCCATTGAAATGGAATCGGACGAAATTAACTGCGTACATAGATGTTGGGCCTAAATTAAAACAACCCATACACATACTTATCTGAAATGGAAAATTCAATGTCAACCATCGAGCAAAATATGTATGTATATGTATATATGGGAGCTATATCTAAATCACAACCGATTCCAACAAAACTTCACGGATGCCAACCTGTATTAGCTTCAATGCGGTATGCAAAATATTATCTCAATCGGAAAACATAGTTTCGTCCGCTTTTATTTAAACGGAACACCAGACTTTGCACAGAGTACTGATTTAGATTCAGATTTATGTATGCGAAGTTTCGTTGAAATCGGTTCAGATTTAGATATAGCTCCCATATATAGTTTCGTCCGATTTTATGTACATAAATGACGCACCAAACTCCCAAGGTTTGTTCTATTGAGACAAAATTTTAAACCGAGTACTGAATTAGGCCCAGATGGATCTATGCGAAGTTTTGTTGGAATCGGTTTAGATTTAGATATAGCTGCCATATATAGTTTCGTCCGATTTTATGTAAATGGAGCATCAAAAAGTGAAATTCAGGTCGATTGGCACAAAATTTTGCACAACGTACTGAATTGGTTCTGGATTAATGTATGCGAAGTTTTCAGATTCAGATTTAGATAATATTTTTTCAGCCATAAGACTCTTTCCGTTAATTTTCAAACAAAAAATGTGTTCTGAGGCTCAAAGAAACAGCAGCGTCGCATAATGGGCGTGATAGTGTCTTTAACATGATTGAATATCGCGATTTTGCTATTCAGTATCATTATTCCGAGCAGGGCCCTTTTAGCTGGTCTGCGTTAGATCTACAGAATGAGGAATCTGAAATATTGGCTATTACATTGCAAAAATTCGCAAAGACCTACTGCCGTTTATGTAAGAATGAGGAAGAGTTGGAAAGTACCGAGTGTCGACTATTTGGGAGATACGAGATTGATACTCTAATATTCTTCTCCAGGATAGTTTTATCGAGCTAAAACATTTAATTTTTCTCTTTCCTACTTCTTGTTCCCATCCTATAACTAACCCCATTTTGGTATGTTCCAGAACTCCAATAATTTATTATATTTTATATTTTTTTGATATCATAAACGAAAATTTGTTATTGTTATATACTTTTTTCTTTTTTGCAGCATCTGGAACAGAGGTAACATGTTTAAATTTTATCAAAATTTAAAGAAAAAGGACCAATAAATAGTTTCCTTAATTTTTATTTTGTACACATTCGAGGCTTTAATTTCTTATAGGCCAACAGACCCTCTTTGCGAAGCTGCCGTGTATAATTTGAGTAACGATAATACAAGGCACCTCTGGCAGATTGTGATCCGGAGTGGGGTACAAAATATGTTTCCTGTAAGAACCAATAAAAATAACATATTTTTAGTAAAATAAAAAATACACAACAAAACACTTACATATTTTTCCGTGGGAAACAATTCAATAAGTTGTCGACTCATATCATGAAATATCGCGGTATATTTGTCAACTTTACGCTCAACCACCTCCCTTATTAGAATATTAACGATACGCTTACGATTTTTAATATCCAAAAATTTATTGATTTTATAAAATTCGAGTATGGCCTGGCCTTCGGTGGAGCGGCTTAAAATATCGAGGACAATCTAAAAGGAAATAGTTTATTTGTCACGATTATTAATTATAATTAATATATAGAATAAAAAAACTTACAAATCTTTCTCCCTTATATTTTTTAAACGATTTCTGATTTACTAGCACAGGAGGCCTGGTTTCCGTTGGTGGGATATTTATTGTTTCATTATTATTTTCATCATGTATCTGTTGTGAATATTCGAAATGAAAGGTATTTTCAGATTGTAGTTGATCTGAAATAAGAATGAAAATATTATTCTATATTTTATACTCATTATATTCTCAAAATTGTATATAACTTATTTGGGAAGTATAGCTTTAGAAATTTAAAAGGAGAAAAATATAGAAAATATAATTTAGACCTCTCTCTCTCTCTCTTCATTTGAACTTACCTTTGGTATATAATGTCTCCTGCTCCAAGTCCTGCTCCGAATTACATTCAGTTTTCAATTCAATTTGTTCCAAAAATGATTCGTTATCATCAAATGATCTTTGCGCGGAACTGTAAATTGTACTATCTGCATTACATTGGTGCTCTCTCCATTCGTGTAAGAGAGCACGAAATATTGTACGTAAACCAATTTTAGGTATTAGTTCATTAATATCCTGTTCATTTAAATACATCAGAGAACGTATTGTTATATCGTGATCTAGAAGTAGTACATAATAATTACATTACTTAATTGTAATTATTAAAAACTAGTTTTAATTTAAATGGTACCTCTGAAAGTCTTTTGGAGTTCCATTAAATTCCATTTTTGTAAAAGTTGAAAAGCTTCTGCTTGTCCGTGTTTTAAATACTCCAGTTGGGGTGTTGATGAACGAGATTTTACTGAAATATTAAACGAATTAAAGTTTATAACCAGTAAGGGAAGTAGTAAAGTCGGACGGGCCGACTATAAGATACCCTTCACCACTATGGGTATATGAAACAGGACAATTAACATGAAATTGGATGAACTAAAATATGTGATATTTATCTAAATGTGAATCAACTTAGATCAATCTATGAGCATGTCATTTGTTTGTTACAATGGGACAAATGTTGGGCCGTTGGGCTATGTCTGTACTTCTAGAAAACGCAACTACGTTATTCTATGCTCAATTTTGCACCGTTTACTTAAAATCGGACGAAAATATATTTGGAATCTATATCTAAATATGAACCGATTTCAACGAAACTTGTCACTGGTTGGGTTATACTAATTTCAGTACGTTTTGTTCCTATCAACCTTGGTTCCTTGGTGCGTCAATTACTTAAAATCAATCGATCTATACGGAAATATATAAATCTTAATCTGATCCGATTTTCACGAAATTCAGCACACACCATTCCAGGCTCAATCCAGTATGATATACCAAATTTCGTGCAAATCGAAAGATTTATAGGGACATTGGTGAATCTTTAACATAAAATCGGACGAAACTATATATGGAAGCTATATCTTAATCAGGACCGATTTTCACGAAACTTGGCATAAAGCACTCTAGGCTCAATTAAGTACGTTATGCCAAATTTCGTGCAAATCGAAAGATATATAGGGACTTTGGTGCATTATTTACGTAAAATCGGACGAAACTATATATGGGAGCTGTATCTAAATCTGGACCGATTTTCACGAAACTTGGCAGATATCACTCTAGGCTCAATTAAGTACGTTATACCAAATTTCGTGCAAATCGAAAGATATATAGGGACTTTGGTGCATCATTTACATAAAATCGGATTAAGTATATACGGGAGCTATATCTAAATCTGGACCGATTTTCACGAAACTTGGCAGATATCACTCTAGGCTCAATTAAGTACGTTATGCCAAATTTCGTGCAAATCGAAAGATATATAGGGACCTTGGTGCATCATTTACATAAAATCAGACGAAACTATATATGGGAGCTATATCTAAATCTGGACCGATTTTCACGAAACTTGGCAGATATCATTCTAGGCTCAATTCAGTACGTTATGCCAAATTTCGTGCCAATCGAAATATACATAGGGACTTTGGTGCACCATTTACATAAAATCGGACGAAACTATATATGGGAGCTATATCGAAATCTGGACCGATTTCCCCGAAACTTGCCAGACATCACTCTAGGCTCAATCTAAATCTGGACCGATTTTCACGAAACTTGGCAGACATAATTTTAAGCTTAATTCATTGCGCTGTGCCTAATTTCGTGCAAATCGGACGATGTATAGGGATTTTGGTGCACCATTTACCTTAAATCGGACGAAAAAATATATGGGAGCTATATCAAAATCTGAACCGATTTTTCCCAATTTCAATAGCATTCGTCCTTGGGCCATATAAGTGAACTGTGCCAAATTTCATCCAAATCGGATCATAAATGCGACCTGTACTTTGTTCACAAAAATATATGGACGGACGGACGGACGGACGGACAGGCGTAAATCGACTCAGAAAGTGATTTTATGCATATTCTCAAAAGGAACTATGGGTCTATCTCGATTCCTTTTGCCTGTTACAAACATATGCACAAAGACATAATACCCTGTACCACAGTGTGGTGAAGGGTATAAAAATAAGTTTAAGTTTTATAACTTCAGCAAGAGAACTATAATATTTAAACTGGAAAAATTGGAATAAACATAAGCTTTTCATATGTTAAAAGTAATTTGAAAACAAAAAGGAAAGTTCAAATGTCGGACGGGGCCGACTATATGATACCCTTTACCACTTTGGGTGCATACAAGAGATGTTAATATATACAATATCCTGTAGATAGATGGAATCTGGCGAAATTAAAGTGATATTTAAATAGATATTTGAACCAATTGAAAAACCCCATACACATACAAATCTGACATCAATAAAAAATGAATGTCAAACGGGTAGAATTGGATTTTTTGGTGTACCATTTGTATGAAATCGAGTAAATTTATATATATAAACATATGGACCTAATTGAGCAACCGTTGCATACAACATTTGTTTTTTTTATCACTCTATATTCAATTTAATACCCTCTGCAAAATTTCGTGTAAATCGAACAAACATAGGCCCTTTGGGGCACCATTTACATAAAATCGAACGAAAATATATATAAGACCTATATCGAAATCTGAACCGATTTCAACAAACCTTATAACATAGAATTTTCATTTGCATTCCCTATTAAAAATGTTGCTCAATCGGACAAATATAGGAGCTATATCCAAATCTGAACCGATTCTAACAAAACTTTGCAGACATCAGACTGGACCTACTTCAGTACTCTCTGCAAAATTTTGTCTCAATCGGACAAATATTGGAAGTTTGGTGCATAATTCACAAAAAATCCGACGAAACTATATAAGGGAGCTATATCTAAATCTGAACCGATTTTAACAAAACTTCGCAGACATCAGTCTGGACCTAATTCAGTACTCTGTGCAAAATTTTGTCCCATTCGGACAATTATTGGGAGTTTGGTGTATTATTCACAAAAAAAAAAAACCAGTAAGGAAAGTAGTAAAGTCGGACGGGGCCGACTATATGATACCCTTCACCACTATGGGTATATTAAACAGGACTATTAACATGAAATATATATGGGAGCTATATAGACCGATTTTCTCGAAACTTGGCAGACATCACATTAGGCTCAATTCAGTACGTTATGCCAAATTTCGTGCAAATCGAAGGATATATAGGGACTTTGGTGCACCATTTATATGAAATCGGACGAAACTATATAAGATTTTCACGAAACTTAGCAAATTGCCAAATTTCGTGCAAATCGAAAGATATATAAGTACTTTGTGGCACCATTTACATGAAATCGGACGAAACTATATATGGGAGCTATATCTAAATCTGAACCGATTTTCTCAAAACTTGGCAGACATCACTCTAGGCTTAATTCAGTACGATATGCCAAATTTCGTGCAAATCGAAAGATATATAGGAACTTTGGGGCACCATTTACATGAAATCGGACGAAACTATATATGGGAGCTATATCTAAATCTGAACCGATTTTCTCAAAACTTGGCAGACATCACTCTAGGCTCAATTCAGTACGTTATGCCAAATTTCGTGCAAATCGAAAGATATATAGGAACTTTGGGGCACCATTTACATGAAATCGGACGAACATCAGACAGACAGAGAGACATCACTCTAGGCTCAATTCAGTACGTTATGCCAAATTTCGTGCAAATCGAAAGATATATAGGGACTTTGGGGCACCATTTACATGAAATCGGACGAAACTATATATGGGAGCTATATCTAAATCAGGACCGATTTTCACGAAACTTGGAAGACATCACTCTAGGCTTAATTCAGTACGATATGCCAAATTTCGTGCAAATCGAAAGATATATAGGGACTTTGGGGCACCATTTACATCAAATCGGAGGAAACTATATATGGCAGGTATATATAAATCTGAACCGATTTTCTCAAAACTCGGCAGACATCACTCTAGGAACAATTCAGTACGTTATGCCAAATTTCGTGCAAATCGAAAGATATATAGGTACTTTGGGGCACCATTTACATGAAATCGGACGAAACTATATATGGGAGGTATATCTAAATCTGAACCGATTTTCTTAAAACTTGGCAGACATAATTCTAGGCTCAATTCAGTACGTTATGCCAAAATTGGTGCAAATCGAAAGATATATAGGGACTTTGGTGCACCATTTACATGAAATCGGACGAAACTATATATGGGAGCTATATCTAAATCTGAAGCGATTTTCACGAAACTTGGCAGACATAATTCTAGGCTCAATTCAGTACGTTATGCCAAATTTCGTGCAAATCGAAAGATATATAGGAACTTTGGGGCACCATTTACATGAAATCGGACGAACATCAGACAGACAGAGAGACATCACTCTAGGCTCAATTCAGTACGTTATGTCAAATTTCGTGCAAATCGAAAGATATATAGGGACTTTGGGGCACCATTTACATGAAATCGGACGAAACTATATATGGGAGCTATATCTAAATCAGGACCGATTTTCACGAAACTTGGCAGACATCACTCTAGGCTTAATTCAGTACGATATGCCAAATTTCGTGCAAATCGAAAGATATATAGGGACTTTGGGGCACCATTTACATCAAATCGGAGGAAACTATATATGGCAGGTATATATAAATCTGAACCGATTTTCTCAAAAGTCGGCAGACATCACTCTAGGAACAATTCAGTGCGTTAAGCCAAATTTCGTACAAATCGAAAGATATATAGGTACTTTGGGGCACCATTTACATGTAATCGGACGAAACTATATATGGGAGGTATATCTAAATCTGAACCGATTTTCTTAAAACTTTGCAGACGTAATTCTAGGCTCAATTCAGTACGTTATGCCAAAATTGGTGCAAATCGAAAGATATATAGGGATTTTGGTGCACCATTTACATGAAATCGGACGAAACTATATATGGGAGCTATATCTAAATCTGAACCGATTTTCACGAAACTTGGCAGACATAATTCTAGGCTCAATTCAGTACGTTATGCCAAAATTGGTGCAAATCGAAAGATATATAGGGACTTTGGTGCACCATTTACTTGAAATCGGACGAAACTATATATGGGAGCTATATCTAAATCTGGACCGATTTTCACGAAACATGGCAGACATAATTCTAGGCTCAATTCAGTACGTTATGCCAAAATTGGTGCAAATCGAAAGATATATAGGGACTTTTGATGCACCATTTACATGAACTCGGACGAAACTATATATGGGAGCTATATCTAAATCTGAACCGATTTTCACGAAACTTGGCAGACATCATTCTAGACCTAAATGATTAGGCTGTACCAAATTTCGTGCAAATCGAAAGATATATGTGGACTTTGGTGCACCATTTACATGAAATCGGACGAAACTATATATGGGAGCTATATCTAAATCTGGACCGATTTTCATGAAACTTGGCAGACATCATTCTAGACCTAAATGATTAGGCTGTACCAAATTTCGTGCAAATCGAAAGATATATGTGGACTTTGGTGCACCATTTACATGAAATCGGACGAAACTATATATGGGAGCTATATCTAAATCTGGACCGATTTTCATGAAACTTGGCAGACATTATTCTAGACGTAAATGATTAGGCTGTACCAAATTTCGTGCAAATCGAAAGATATATAGGGACCGTTTACATTAAATCGGTTAAATATATATATGGGAGCTATATCTAAATCTGAACCGATTTTTCCCAATTTCAATAGGGTTCGTCCTTAGGCCGAATAAGTGACCTATGCCAAATTTCATCCAATTCGGATCATAAATGCGACCTGTACTTTGTTTACAATTTAACATGGACAGACAGACGGACAGACGGACGGACGGACATGCATAAATCGACTTAAAAAGTGGTTATATGCATATTCTCAAAAAGAACCATGTGTCTATCTCGTTTCCTTTTGCCTGTTACAAACATATGCACAAAGACATAATACCCTGTACCACAGTGTGGTGAAGGGTATAAAAACGGAAGAAACTATATATGGGAGCTATATCTAAATATAAACTGATTTTAACAAATCGGTACTATGTGCAAAATTGTATCCCAATGCGGCAAATATTGGGATTTTGATGCATCAGTTACATAAAATCGGACGAAACTATATATGGGAGCTATATCTAAATTTATATCTAAAAAGGGTTCGTCTTGGGTCAAATAAGTGAACTGTGCCAAATTTCATTCAAATCGGTTCATAAATGCGACCAGTACTTTGTTCACAAAAATACATGGACGGACAGACGGACGGACGGACATGCATAAATCGACTCAGAAAGTGATTCTATGCATATTCTCAAAAGGAACCATGGGTCTATCTCGTTTCCTTTTGCCTGTTACAAACATATGCACTTAAACATAATACCCTGTACGATAGTGTGGTGAAATCATTCTGAAATCTATATAAAATTGCATGTCAATCGGGCAGATTTGGGGTCTAGACTCAATTAGCTACGATGTGCAAATTTTCATGATGGGGACTAAGGACTTAATATTTAGAATGAAAGATGTTTCAAAACGTATAGAACATGTTACGGACAAACAAGCTTCAGATATATTAAAAGAACACACGTACATATTCGAAGTATATTTTATACAATTTCATAATTTTTGCTTATTCTTATGAAAAACCCGATGTTCAGAAAAAATGTACAGAGACACGCGGGCGAGCCTGTGTAAATCGTCATATTTTTATTTAAATGATGCTTCAAAGTCCCCTTCATTTAAATTGAGTCTAGAAATATTTGTTTTAAATTTCATTAATTAATTTAAATTTCATTGAACTTGGTTCAGATTCGGCCGATTTTATGTAATTGGTGCACCAAAGATCCTTCATTTTTCAAATTACGCGATATTTTGAACAGCGTATTGGATTGCGACTGAAATTACATATACATTAGTTTGGGGAAAAAGAAATCCATTTTTTTCGGCAGATGGCTGTACTGATAGATTTCTCGCAAAGTATCGATCAAACAATTTATCAGATTTATGCTCGTTGGAGGGGTGGTAAAGTAGTAAAGTCGGACGGGGATATATGATACCCTTCACCACTATGGGTATATTGAACAGAACTATTAACATGAAATTGGATGAAATAATATATGTGCTATTTATCTAAATGTGAATCTACCTAGATCTATCCATAAAGTATGTAAATCGACTTCAAACAAATATAAATAGGTCATCCGTTGGGCTATGTCTGTACTTCTAGAAAACGCAACTACGTAATTCTATGCTACATGAGGAGCTTGATGCCCAATTTACTTGAAATCGGGCGAAAAAATATATGGAAGCCCTATCCAAATATTAAGCGATTTCAAACAAACATTTCACAGGTTAGGTTATAGTAATTTCAGAACGTTTGGTTCCTATCAGCCTATTGGTTCCTTGGTGCGTCAATTACTTAAAATCAATCTATAATAAAAAGGAGCTATATCTAAATCTGGACCGCTTTTCACGAAACAAGGCAGACATCACTCTAGGCTCAATTCAGTACGTTATGCCAAATTTCGTGCAAATCGAAAGATATATAGCGACTTTGGTGCACCATTTACATGAAATCGGACGAAACTATATATGGGAGCTATATAGAAATCTGGACCGATTTTCTCGAAACTTGGCAGACATCTCTCTAGGCTCATTTCAGTACGTTATGCCAAATTTCGTGCAAATCGAAGGAAATATAGGGACTTTGGTGCACCATTTATATGAAATCGGACGAAACTATATATGGGAGCTATATCTAACTTGGCAGACATCATTCTAGGCTCAATTCAGTACGTTATGTCAAATTTCGTGCAAATCGAAGGATATATAGGGTCTTTGGTGCACCATTTACATGAAATCGGACGAAACTATAGCTATATCTACATCTTGACCGATTTTCAGGAAACTTGGCAGACATCATTCTAGACTCAATTCAGTACGTTATGCCAAATTTTGCGCAAATCGAAGGATATATAGGGACTTTGGTGCACCATTTACATGAAATCGGACGAAACTATATATGGGAGCTATATCTAAATCTGGACCGATTTTCACGAAACTTAGCAGACATAATTCTAGACCTAAATGATTAGGCTGTACCAAATTTCGTGCAAATCGAAAGATATATAGGGACTGTTTACATTGAATCGGTTAAATATATATATATATATATATGGGAGCTATATCTAAATCTGAACCGATTTTCACGAAACTTGACAGCCATCATTCTCGATCTTATTCATAACTCTGTGCTAAATGTCGTGCACATCAAAAAATTTCCAGGGACTTTAGTGGACTATTTACCTAAAATCGGGCGAAGCTATATATGGGAGCTATATCTAAATCTGAACCGATTTTCACGAAACTTTGCTCATGTCATTCTAGACTTAATTTAGTACGTTGTGCCAAATTTCGTGCAAATCAAAATATTTCCAGGGACATTAGTGGGCTATTTACCTAAAATCGGGCGAAGCTATATATGGGAGCTGCATCTAAATCTGAACCGATTTTCACTAAACTTTGCACATATCATTCTAGACTTAATTTAGTACGTTGTGCCAAATTTTGTGCAAATCGGAAGATATATAGGTACTTTGGTGCACCATTTACCTTAAATCGGACGAAGATTTATATGGGAGCTATATTTAAATCTGAACCGACTTTCGCGAAACTTTGCACACATCATTCGTGACCTTATTCATTACGCTGTGCCAAATTTCGTGCAAATCGAAAGATATATAGGGGCTTTCGTGCACCATTTACCTTAAATCGGACGAAAATATATATGGGAGCTATAACTAAATCTGAACCGATTTTTCCCAATATCAATAGGGTTCGTGCTTGGGCCAAATAAGTGAACTGTGCCAAATTTCATCCAAATCGGATCATAAATGCGACCTGTAATTTGTTTACAATTTAACATGGACAGACAGACGGACGGACGGACATGCGTAAATCGACTTAGAAAGTGATTCTATGCATATTCTCAAAAGGAACCATGGGTCTATCTCGATTATTTTTGCCTGTTACAAACATATGCAAACATACCCTTCACAGTGTGGTGAAGGGTATAAAAACACCAATATATGTACGAAGAACTAACATTTACCGGTGACCAGGTTAAAAAATATCCTTGGAATACACTGTTTCCACATACATATACCTAGGTTCACATATTTGTTTTATCCCCACACTTTCCAAAATAATTAGTTGTAGTATAGTTCCATGTGATGTTGGAAACTTAATTTTAATTAAATGTGAGTGGAGATATAATAATTTAATATAATATAATAATATAATAATTTTACTCTTTTCTGTATGGCTCGTTAATTAGCTCTCAAATATTTAATTAACAAAACACATATTCTCCATGGGCACAATTAACTCTCAATCATTTTGTTGCTTGCAGACAAAATTGGCATTCAAAGGGTTAAATAAGCAACTGTAATTTATTTCGTTTCAAAAACACCACTGCTGGCTTGTCTTTTTCTATTTATTATAATTTATTTTATATTTTCTTAACTTCTTCTTTTCAATGTCATTGTATATAAATATTCAATATTTGCGATGTATGGTCAACTTCACTTAAGGAAATTTTCATTATTCTGTTTTCAATTATTTTTTCTCTTTACCTGATTCGTGCATTTTTTTACTTTCTTTAATTTGTATTCCACTTTCTTACGAATATTAAAAAAAAATATTATCCACCTTTTTAATCTTTTCTTATCTCACTACCAGGGTATTATAAAATATTCGACACATTACCGCGATGGTGTTAATTCAACTGAACTAAATTGTCAGACTAACAAACTTTAGCTGCGTTTTCCGCGTGTCACCTCTACCTTCTTTACTTTACGACTTTTCAGAGTTTTCGGACTGTTATTATCACACTTGTAGATTATTGTACGGAGACCACCGTGAGGTGATAACAGTTTAGCACACTGTTCTTTTCCATTGTTTTTTGTTCTTTGCGAGAGAATGGGAGAGAGGATAGAGAACAAACTACGTAAAACCAACAAGATCACATCATGAATATCGAAGTACGAGTAAAGGTGAAATGAAAATCAACGAGAATAATAACTGTTAACTTTGGGGCCTTATCTTTCGACAACAATTTATTATTCTGATTGTCCGTGACGAGCAATAATTTACTCACTTTTATCCACTTCAAACGGCAGAAGTGGGTAAAAATGACACAAGTCAAGTCGAGGAAACATTTTTTGTTTTCTTTTAATTTATAACATAAATATAGATTTTTACAGTGTTTATCAGTCATATTAATAGCAAGACAGTGGGGTCTATGTTGCTCATTTCAAAAGAACTTCATAATGCCGAAAATGAAACGTCGATGGAAAAAATGTGACTATTACCTTTAAAATATGGGAAATGGGGCGGTACCGTTATGTGGGAGCTATACCAAAACATGTACCGATGTATCCCATTGGCAAAACTGAACATCCAGGGAGTAGTAGCATTTTAAGTACAAAATGTTTAAGCTCCATCGTGATGTCTACAGACACAGAATAGAATATATCAGTTCGATCATTTTCTATACGTTCAAGGTTCTAGTGCAATTTTTATACCTGTGTGTCTGCACTTTGGTATTTTGTTTTTTTTTTGTTCTTTCCAATTTCCTTTTTAAACCATCCATATCCCCCACTGTGTTGTCATCAAACTTTTCGAACTAAAATTTGTATTTATCTAAATATAAAATGATACGATTTATGGGTGTTCATTTATATGACAGTTTACCGTGTTATCTGTCACTATTGTGCCAATTGTAATTTTAAAGTGAAGGTGATGAATGAACCTACCTACATACGAGTATGTATGTTTATTTTGGTTTTTTAATCTTATCTGCTCTATAATTATAACTTTAAAATTGGTCAAACCTGCATATAATTTAAAAAATATATATATTTATATTTAGAAAAAAGTTGTACAAATTTTCATTCTACACATTTAATACATTGGGTAGAAAATCTGCCTACCAAAAATATTAACATAGCCACACTTTTAAAGATTGCCTCATTCGGCATTTTACCCGTATTGACTCGAATTTGATATTTTAAATTATCGTTGCGCAGAAAATATCCTGCCAAAAATATCAATATTAGTCCATCTTTCGAAATCCATAGATTCGATAGATTCCATAGAATCGAACCCCATTTCGTAATTTTTAAGACCGTCATATATGCAGCAAATTATTAATTTAGATCAAATATGGACATAGCCCTCATATAAAAGTATCGTAATATTTCCTGTATTTTGAAGGTTTTAGTCGCATTCTTTTATTATGCAGAAAATTTTATACAAACTTACTTTACTGGCTCGGGAAAAAATTTTGTAGGCGCGTTGATCTTGTACGCAACTTTCCCAATTTTAAAGACCATGCTTCGATATGTTGGCCTTCCGCTTCTGTGTGAACCATTAGTAGCATCGCTTTTAATGCCTCTTGAGCGGGAACATCCTCATCCATTCGCACCACATGGCTAGCCACAATAGTCGCTGCAGCTCGATGCGTCTGACTATGTCGATGTTCGTATATAGCTCGTGGTTCATTTGCGTCGGAGAATTTTTCTCTCAAACACTCAAGAGCTGCTACCTCTGCTTGCGCAAGTACCCATGCTTCAGATCCATACAACTGCACGTGTAGTATCAGTGTATTGTAGAGTGGGAGTTTGGCCTTTCGAGATTTTGTCTGGTTTCTAAATTGCTTACTTAGACCATAGGATCATCTGTTGGCCCTCGTTTGGTATTGAAGGCATCCCAGAGGTCCTTTCCGACTCTAACTGCTGACTTTGCATAGCCGTCTTAATTTTGCAGGAATGTCGAACGCAGACATGGCTTTAAACCACCCTGAGCGGATAGGGTTGGCGAATGCGGCTTCTGATACTCAAAGAATAGTTGGAATATGTGGATGTGGTTTTCGTGGGTCTTTTCCAGGATTTGGCACAGTGTACAAATCTGGCCTTTTGTGGATTTGCCAGGTCTGAAAACACATTGGTATGTTCCAATAGCACTTTATATGCGATGGGAAGGAGAATAATTCCTCTATAATTGGTACACATCGTCTTTTCTCCGAGATTTCAATCATTGGACATCGTTCCCCTAGCCATATTGTACTAATCAACTCCTGATAAACAACTCACAAGCAGTCTTGAGTAGTTCGACACCTGTTATTATTCTTCACATTTCTTCTTCATTCTTATTATTTTTGAGTCGATTGATTGCTATTGCTGACCTCATCTTGGCCAGGTCTCCCTGGATCTCTAGTTGGTTCTGGGTATCTTCTTCACCGCCACTATTTGATACCAGAAAAATTGCAAATTCTGCTTCTAGATCCTCAACACGCTGTCCATCTTCATCTCTACAGGAGGATGTGCCTGCACCAAAGCCTTCGATTTGGTGTTTTACTCGTTGTTAAAATGTCCATACTTCGTTCTGACTCCTGTACATCTCGAGTTGCTCCCGCTCACGATTTTCTTGTTCTTTCTTCTTTTTCTGAAAATACGTTTCTCCTCCCTCCTTTTAACTCTCTTTCTCTCTCGCATTACTTGTTGCTAATGTCTGCATGGTTGCCCCATACGCTGCGTTACGACACTCCTGATCGTACCATTGGTTTATTGGGGGTGGTCTTTGGTACCCAAGTGATGCCTTTTTCTGTTAGTTTGTAGGGAGTGGACAATTCTTTGCCATTGTGCTTCTACATTATCGAGACAATGAGTGCGTTTGTCAAGTAGGTGGGTAAGTTAAGCAGTTTGCAGCATTCCGAAGTCGATTTTCCATGTTGTGTTAGATTGCAACTTTGCAGCTATATTTAGACGAAGGCGATCCTTGACTGCTACAAGGTAATGATCCGAATCGATATTCCGTTTTTTCACAACATGATCAATTTTATTTCTCGTTGTTTGATCGGGAGAAATCTAGCTGGACTTGTGTATATCGAGATGCTTGAATATGGTCCTGCTAACTACGATGTTTTTGCCACCGCGAAGTCAATCAACCTCATGTCGTTGTCGGGTGTTTCTTCACGGAGGCTGAAAATTCCGCCGGTGGAGACAAAGATAGTTTCCCTTCCGATGTTTGCATTAAAATCTAGCCTAATATCAAGGCCAGGCTAGCGGTCATGTGATGTTTCTAGCCGCTCGTAGAATATGCGTTGGTCTGCTCATCTTTGTCTGCTCTCGGAGCAAATAAGACTGATGTAGCTTTTTATACTTCTTTTAACAATAAACCCGCAGTTCTGTTTCATGGCAGCTATAATACAGGGCGTAATCATCTGATTTACTTACGCCAGTCAATTTCCATAGCATTTCCTGTAAGGCAATTATATCGGCTTTATACTTCTTGAATACATCCGCCAAAGCGAAAACTGCGACAGTTCTGTGCAACGTGCGCACATTCCATGTGCAGATTCGCAGACCTTTTTTTATATACAAATATAGACCTATTTGAACTTTGTTCTCTTGTAAAAGTTCTGTCCCATTTGCGTACTTTTAATTCTAAGGTGTCCTAAGTGACTGCAATTTGGAAAATTTTTAATGTATGACCATATTTTACGAACTCCCATATAAAGAGGGACGTGAACCATTTGTTCTGAAGTGGCTCTCATTTTCATTCTTGCAGATTCATGGTGAAAACCAATCCTTTCAGGAAATCTTCAATATTGGCAAAATTCCGATTTCATGATATTTTAACTAATTTTTCGTAGTGCTGTGAAGATTTGTTCAAATTAAATTTTGGACGCTGTTCTGAAGCATAAAGAATGACGGCTCCATTATAAATAGAATACAGTTCAATTGTGTTATCACCGGTTTGAGGATGATCTTTCTGTTCGCCCGACATTGCAGCCGTGAAGAAAATGATTCTGGATAATCGTGGAATCACCATATATTCTGGAGCTGTTGAAACCGTCAGACGATTCAGTGTACATCAAGAAGGTCATAACTGGCGACGAATCATGGCTATAAAATTGGTACCGACGCCTAATAATCCCTACGGAAAAGTCCGGAAGACCCAAGACCGAATAAAGCATTAATTATTCGGTCAAATGTGAAGGTTTCGTTCCCTGTTTTCTTTGACTGTAATGGTGTGGTGCACCATGAATTCGTAGGGTCATTTAGGAATCATAAATCACCAGCTCACACATAGATGCATGTGCGTGAGTTTTTGGCCAAAAACAAACTCATTATCATGCCTCAAATACCTCTTCTCCAAACTCAAGACACCGATTATAAGAATCGATTTCCATTGAAAGGATGAAAGAATAATCGCAGAAAGAGCTATTGGCTATGCCAATAAAGAAAAAATATGTCAAAATATAACAGTTTGATAAGACATCGTATGTTGAACATTTTTCATGCGATATTCATATTGTCCTTAAAATTTCCTTTCATTTGATACCCATATTGCCTATATTCAGACAAATATGATATACAGTCCTTGGATCAGATCCAGCATCCGATTTTATAACACCGCCAGACATTTGAGAGCGTTGAACCGTAAAGTGATATTACCATTCTTTTTAACTATATGCCTGTGCTCACAATCACAACGTTCTCTTAGTACATGTGATTAGTACATGTGATTGTTTGCAAGCCAACACACTGTGTGTGCGTGTGTTTTCACGTGTTTTGCCTTCCACCAACTCGTTGTAACCAACAACGAACATTTACACGCACGAAGTCTCCAAACTGATGTACGGTTGGTAGCTAGTTGTTTATTTTGGCAACCTAACAACCGGTTACTAAGCGGTTACAATTCAAACTGCACTATTCAGCCATATACGGTGTATCCTGCAAGGAGCACTAGCAATAGTCGTTGATTTTTTCACAACTTCATTACACAATCGACAGCCCTTGAAGATAGACGGAATAAAACTAGTAACTTGAAATCAAAGAAGAAAAAATAAATAATATATACTAAATATTTGAAAATTTGTGAAATTTTTTGAATTTTGTGGAAAGTTTTTGTAACGTATAACAAGAGGAAAATATCCTTCATTTGATTTTTGTGGATATTTGAATTCTTTTTAACGTTTTCCGTGTGGTGGTCCACCTGAAGGACAACTCCAATTCCTTAAGGATGTTTGTCCATAAGAATACCCGAGCACAATTTGCACAGCATGCAGCACAAATTCGCAACGAGTCCAGTTCCGAAGAGGAGGAAGAAGAGGGAGACTTACTCCAGGTGATAAAATGAAAAAAGAAAATTTGAATTTTGATATTTTCATTTGAATTTTCCTGTTGCGTAACATCTAAGTCTGTCTTTTAGCAGGTTATGTAATCTTTGAGTCAGCAGTCGCCACTCAGTACAGACAGGCATGCCATCTATGTGAGATATTTGTTTAATCGATAACTGATGTTGATAAACAAATTACCCAGTAGGAATTTGATTCGCGTGTGATGTTTTGCAGTGATTTCGATAACTTTCGTGTGTGTGTGTGATTGGTTGGTGTATGTGTTGAAGGATGAAAATGTTTGAAGGAGTGTGATTGCATGTTTGGGTTTGTGTGGAAGTGTGATGTTGTTTGAGTGAAGTAAGTTGTTTATTTGACACAAAGGTACTAACAGAAGGTTTAATAACGAAATGAAGGAAATGCTTCCATATGTGGAAAATTAAATGGAAATAACGACTGTTGTCGTGAAAATTAATAATATATGGAAATTAATATAATAAATTATAATATATTACGAAATGAGCAAAAAAATAGGTGTTTGAAGAAGAGTTTGTGTAGTTACCGAAAAGTAAATTCCGTCGGTTCTATTACATCGGAAGGGGGTAGCATAACTTCATACTTTACTGCCCTCGTTTGAAAAATGTGGATAGGACCTTCTATCTAAAAACTTGCGTGGATTTCATATGGAGACAAAATTGAAATATGTAACCATTTTTTTAGTGAAAAGTTATGCCATCCTTCGACAACCCCAAATGATAAATTACAGCTACCTCGGTCTGAAAATGCGAAGAGGACTTTCAAAATACCTAAAATGGGATCGATAATTAATTAAAAGTTTTACTCTCTTAGGCACGAAGCTACCATGTTATAGTCCATAGACAAGTTAACGGGATTCAATACCAATCGTAGGATATTTGTTGAATGAGTGTGAGTGATTTCCACAGAATGACCGATGTGGCAAAATCGCCGAAGGCCTCTGTTGTATATTGCGAGGTTTTGTGTGTGTGCCTCAGATTCGGCATAAAGTGGGCACAATGAAGAAAGTTGAGCAAAGAATACAAAACCGGATAAATGATTTTTTATTGTAGTAAATTGTACAACGCACCTTTAAACGAAGTTCGATAATGTGATCGGATACGTCTGGCAAAATTGACACCTGAAAACTGTAATCTCAACTGGTTTTAATCTCAATAATTAGTTAAGATAGAGAATGGGTTCTAGCAAAAGTGTGGATTATACAGTACCGAGTCTGATTGCTTTTCTACGTATTCTCAATGTAAAATGTGCCGAAGAAGTTATGAAGGCTGACGCCCAGAGGAGTACAGCGCTGGCGAACAAATTGCACGGTTAATGAGAATGTCCCAACGGGAAGTAGAGGAGAAGCTTTGCAAGATTGGATCCGAAACAAGTAAATTGTGGGCAACGAATCTCGAATCCAGAAAAAAAGGTCGTCAAATATAGCGACGTTACAGTTACAGATTTAAAGAGGTGTGCGTGTTATTTTAACCCGCTGTTCACAGATCAGTCCGAGAATGACAAGGCAAACAGAAGTATGCTTTGTCGTATAAGAGTCCTACGAACCGAGGACGTACCACCACTATTTACGAAGGATGACGTTGCAGATATTATTCGAAACTCTAAATCACCCAAAGCCTTATGACCAGATGGAATCTCAATGGAAATGTTTAAGCAAATGAATGAACCTGGAGTAAAGTATTGTTGAAAATGTGCTGCTACTGAAGCAAGGGACCGGCAGAGGTAAATCATACAGGACGATTTCACTGCTGTCCCCAGTAGCAAATACGGATTTCGGAAGATGCAAAGCACATCAACAGCATTACACGCCACATATATAAGACGAAGACTTAACCAGATCATATAAGAGTTCTCCGAGCTGAGGACGTACCACCACAATTAACGAAAGATGATGTTGCAGATGTTATTCGAAACGCCAAGACACCCAAAGCCTTATGACCAGATGGAATCTCAATGGAAATGAAATAATGTATCACTGCTGTCTCCAGTAGCAAAAACACTTGATTTCGGATTTCGGAAGATGCAACGGTATTACACGCAACATCTATAAGAAGAGAGCTTGACAAGAACAAACAGTTCGACAGAACAGGTGGATCTTGACTTATCAAAGGCATTCGGTACTATAAACCATGCAGACCTGTTCGAGGACATAAAGATGACCAAACTCCGGCCTAGTTTGAAATGTTGGAAATCAATTATATGCCTGTAAAATTAAAAAAAAATCTAAACCCCGTACAGTGAAACACTTAATTCTTCAAGGTGGGTTCATATCTCCCGAACTTTTTTACCTCTACTCTAAAATCTTCATTACTGTCGTCGTATGATGTCATGAGAGCCAATGGCCAGAGAACTTACTCTTGAAGTCAACAGGCTAGTAAGTGAGCACAAACAGAAAACGCTGCTAAACCACCTGAAGCGTTGCCGGAAAAAGTAAATCGAGCAAATACAAATTACAAAATAAGTACGACATCGTAATCTTTGAAACATATCTTCTTAACTTGTCATTAGCCACCCACCAAGTTCCTGAATCCTGGAAAGTAAAAAGGTCCCGATACGAAAGTATGCCAAGAAGCAGTTTCCCGTTTTAATTTCCACACATATTTTAAGGGGACTGAATCTAAACAAAACGTGAATCCGAACTGTTATCGTGACTCTTGGTTTTTTTTCGATACCATTTACCATGTCGTGCTGTTCCAGGATATAAAGAAATCAACTTATATTGAACGTCCGTCGTATTTTCAATTCAGAAGAAAAAAGGTGTCTTGAAGAGTTAAGCAGGAAGTTCTTCGAAACTGTTTAACCTCTAACTTTCTAAAATTATAATAGATTGCTCCGGTTAGTCATATACCTACTTTTAGGTATACCGATCATATCACGAATAGCTGAGTAGAGGTATGGATCTATCGTTTGGTTTTTCTGGTCGCTCTACAGGCTACTATTATGACTCGAATACCAAAAAATTTTTATGGGGAAGGGATTTAGCCAAAGATTAAGCATAAAGATCGATCAATATTTAGCGGGTCAAATTGATCAAGTCTGTTTTGTGAAAAATGGCCACATATGCAGTATGTGGCGTATATATTTACATATTTACATGTCGTGCTAATGGCTATGTAATTTTCCCAATGTTCCGTTTATAGTCAAGGTCGAAGCCTATACTTTTCGGTGGTGATCAGATGATAGTTAGGAAATGAAATGAGCGGAAAATTTTATTTTTGCCTGGTTTTCTCTAGAGACCACCATTATAAGCCGAACATCACAAATGTTACGCGAGTTAGAGGATCTGACCAACTGATAAGAATTACTGTTAATGATCGGTCAATATTTAGGTGGTCAAATGGATTAAAGAAATGGTGTACATGTTTACTCCGGGAAATCATGATTCGGAAAAGATGTGCGGCAGAAAAGATTGTTATAAAAATTGCTATTTTTTATAACTGGTGACGAATCATCGGTGTATGGAAACGTTTAGAGGAGCCAAGGCCGCCAATATCGGCCTAACTTTAAGGCTTTGATCACTGCTTTCACCGAGGTGCACCATGAATTATAGCAACAAGGCCAAAGAAACCCGTTATGATGCCTCAACCACCGTAATCACCGGACTTGGCCCGCTGACTTTTTCCTCTTACCAAAACTAAAGACACCGATGAAAGGATGGCGTTTTGCTACGATTGAGGAGATACAATAAATATATAAATCTGATCAGATTTGTATTTGCAATCATTTCTGATTAGCCTACATATACATTACCAGTCCAATTTTTAATATGTTGATGGTCATGCATATTCCAACTTCTTCTACAAAAATAAGTCATGGTTTTGATATAGCTTTATATTTCGGCATTTTTTAGTATTTTGAAGATTTTCACCGCATTTTCAAACCGAAGAGGCTGTTATTTGTAATTCCTATTTCTAAGATGGTGGCAAAGATATTTATCGAATGTTTTCAACATAGGGGCAAGCTTTGACATAACCCCCCATTTAAAGATTTTTTAGTATTTTGAAGATTTTAACCGCATTTTCAAACCGAAGAGGCCGTTATTTGTAATTCCGATGGTGGCAAAGATATTTACCGAATGTTTTCAATATAGGGGCAAGCTTTGACATAAACCCCCATTGAAAGATTGCTAACCATTTTCCGTATGTAGAGTTCCTAGATAAAAATTTCCATTCCATATTCCGCATGTTAAATTTTGTTAAATGCGCTCCACATATGACTCGAGTTAATTGTTGGATGATTTTTCTTTAGAAGATGTTAAGAATGGCAAAACAGACTATTATATCGTAGGTCTCTATCAATTTTATCCTAAGGTTTATCAAAATTTAATATATTTGGAAAATTCCGTTAAGTTTTAATTTGCGGGGGTATTTTTTGTTTGTTTCAAAACTTAGTTTTCCACATAATAATTTTCTAAATAATCTTCCAGAAGAATGGTAAAAAAGGTAAAAACAAACTGGAAATAGTGCTCGTTTCCTGGAAAAAGGTACAAAATCTTCCGAATTTGTGTTGTTCGTTTTTGTTAATTGGCACAAAACCGAAACCAGGAATTTATTTCCAGGTTTGGAATAATCGATTGGCTGTATCGATTTATAAATACACCGGAGGCTTATGGAGAGCTTTACAAACTTTTTAAACACTACACTAATAAAAATTACACAAAAACCTATTTTAACTTACACTAAACATAAAACAAAATTCAAGTCTGCTATTTTATTTTTGTATTTGACTTGAATTGTGGCACTGAAATACATTTTGAAAATGTATCTATATTTCCTTATGCATGATTTCACATTTTTCTAATTGGCACTTTATGGTGGAAGGTCAATAATATAGACGCAAAAAAATCATGTTTAAGAGTTTTTATTTAATGTTGATAAGAATTATACGTCAAATATTTCCTTTGGCCTTCTACACTAAATTTGTACATTCACTCAATTTTTTGAAATCTTCATCCAAAAAAGGGAATTGATTTTTGATCCCTTGGTGTTGAAGATATTTTACCATCTATTTATATCCTATACTATTCAAAGTTGCTATTTATTTTGTACTTTGTGTAATACTACTGTTGTTGTTGTTGTTTTTGAACGAACATTTTTTGAATTTTGTCACCCGTTCGATATTAAGGAAATTGTCTTTTTTGATTTTTGAAATACAAATTTCTACGATTCCCTCATACGATACCATATTCCATCCAATACTTCCTGAAAATCCTTGCTGTAAACTATTTGTTTTATTTGTCCCACCAATGGATATCACAATTTACAACCGAAAATGGCTACTGACGCTGACGAAGCACAGCGTCGTCGTGAAGAATGTGAACGCAAAGCTCGACGTGGGGAGATGGATCCCCGTTTGGAGTTCACTTTTCAACTGCTGATTGATGCCACCCAATTGCCGCGCCATCAATTGATGGATTATATATTTGAGGGTGATATGGTGAGACAACATTTGCTTTTAAAGAATTCGAAATATGTTTATATTCTTGTTTCGATTTATCTTGTAGTTGGATGAAATCAATCAACTTTTCTTGCCCAATATGAAAAATAAGTTATTGTGGTTTTTCCAAGAGGTTGATGAACCCGAACCTCAGCCCGTTCAGGATCCCAATAAACCGGGACCATCTCGTTCGGGAATGACTCCCAGTACTTCGAAGACGCCTCAAGGTAAGTAATTCTATTTGCAAAGGTTTGCATAATTTGGTCATCATGTAGCAATTTATGTTAAGGGAAGGATATATTCCATTTATTATGTAAGCGACAGGTGGCAGCGAGAGAGTTTCCCAATACTAGGGTATTTTTCTCAAAACAGTGTAAAGATTTGAGGGCACGATAACTCAAACACAATTAATCGATTCAGTTCAGGGATGCACGCCCTTGCACTCTAGCGGTCAGCTCAACTCACACGGATTCTTACACTCATTTGTTTAGTCGTTGTTGAGACTTCAACAAGTAAGCGCACCACACACGTCTAACATGTACGTTTGATCGGTGTGAAGCTGATATGCCACAAATGAATCAACAAAACTTTGGTTTTTAAAATATGAGGATGGTCCGCGATAGTGACGACGCAAAAAAGACCGATCAATTTTATTTATTTTAATTTAATTCACACCGATGGAAAGCTCATGTTTAACGTGTGTGGCCCGCTTTAACTTTGTATGCTAGTCTCACACATACATTTACAAATTACCATCCTCTCACCGTGTGCATCACTGATTCAGTTCCAAATTTGATCACGTAATTCTGGACCAGTGATGCACACGGTGAGAGGATGGCAATGTGTAAATGTATTTGTGAGACTAGTATACAAAGCTAAAGCGCTCCACACACGTCAAACATGTGCCTTCCATCGGTGTGAATGAGATTAAAAAAATTTAATTAAATAACAAAGTTCGGTCTTTTTACGTCGTCACTATCGCTGTCCATATTCAATCTTTAAAAACCAAATTCGAAATAAAGTTTTGTTAATTCTTTTGTGGTCTAGGAGCTTCAAACCGATCAAACGTACATGTTTGACATGTTTGGGCCGCTTAAGCGTAGCCGAAAAATAATACACGCCACCATAGATATGTTTACTTGTTGAAGTCTCAACGACGACTAAACAAATGAGCGTAAGAATCCGTGTGAGTTGAGCTGGCCGCTAGAGTGCAAGGGCATGCATCCCTGTTCTGGACCTACTTAGTTATCATATGAACTTGGATAAATCCAATCGTTGAAATCTTCCCTATATTCCAGTTTGGTTTTTGGTAAAAAATATGCGATTTTCCCAGAAATATTTTTCTATGTCCATCATTCTGCTCATTTTCGAGGGAAGTCAATAATCCTGTTAAAAATCGTCGAAATTTGAAATCGTTAACGAAATAACCTTAAAGACAAACGGACATACATTGTATAGAAAACTGTAAACCAATACTCTAGGATGTATAATAGACCGAAGTACTTTGTGGGTCTTTACGTTATATGTATGTTCCACATAGCACTTAATATTTCAAGGTACTTCAATTAATGTATCATCATTGAGTAAGGACTATGTTTCCCTTTTTCAATGTTGCGGAAAATTTTTCGGTTTCTTTATCGAACTTATAAACTCTTTTATATTGGTCGATATCTGTTGAAGATACACTTTTGTCAATCCCACTTCAGTGAGCTGTGAGTACTGAATTAGGACTAACATCGAAGTGCGTACTCTGCTCGAAATGAAGAAACTTTTGTTTTTGCTTGATAAAATTTTTGTTTCTATATATATTAGCTTGAGGAAAAAGAAATCCATTATTTTTTCGCAGATGGCTGTACTGATTGATTTCTCGTAAAGTATCGATCAAACAATTTCAGATTTATGCTCGTTGGAAGGGTGAAAATTCGCAGTAAAAATAATTATTTTGCTGTTCACACAGTGGTACAGAGTATTATGTCTTTGTGCATATGTTTGTAACAGGCAAACATAATCGATATAGACCCATGGTTCCTTTATGCACGTCCGTCTGTCTATGTATTTTTGTGAGCAAAGTACAGGTCGTATTTATGATCCGATTTGGATAAAATTTGGCACAGGTCACTTATTTGACTAAAGGAAGAACCCTAATTGGACAACATTGGTTCAGATTTAGATATAGCTCCCATGTATAATGTTGTCCGATTTTGTGTAATTAATGTACCAAACTCCCAATATTGAAGCTTTGTGGAAATCGGTTCAAATTTAGATATAGCTCCCATATATAGTTTCGTCCGATTTCAGGTAAATGATGCACCAAACTTCCAATATTTTTCCGATTGAAAAAAGATTTTGCACAGCGTACTAAAATAGGCCCAGTTTAATGTATGGAAAGTTTTGTGGTAATTGATGCAGATTTTGATATAGCTCCACATATAGTTTCGTCCGATTTTAGGTATATTGTGCCCCAAACTTGCAATATTTGTCCGATTGAGACAAAAATTTGCACAGCGTACTAACCTAACTGAACCTAATTAGCTTGATGTACATGATTAGTACTAGATTAGGCCCAGTTTTATGTGTGCGAAGTTTTGTCGAAATCGGTTCAAATTTAGATATATCTCCCATATATAGTTTCGTCCAATTTTAAGTAAATTGTGCATCTACATATCGTATAGAAATTTGGAAGATTTTATGTAAATGGTTCATCGAGGAGCTTACGTCTGTTCGATTTACACGAGATAAAATTGTGGACAGTGCACTGTGCTACAGCATACTAAATGGTATATGCCACGGTTGCTCAAGTTGGTCCAAATTTACACACATACATAATTTTGATAGGTTTCATACAAATGGTACATAAAAAAATCCAATTCTCCTCCACTGACATGGAATTTCTTGATGAATGGGCTCTTGGAAAGTTGGCTCAAGATTTACATTTTTATCGAAAAATTGTTTCAGCGACGATGCTCTTTTTTGGCTCAATAAGAAAAATGGTCGATTTTGGAGTGATCGGTCTAAAGCTGCGTTTAACTTACCTATACATCCGAAAAAGTCATTGTTATGATGGTCCCGCTGCCGTGAGATGAAATCTCGCATTTCAGTGGACAGAGAGGCGAGTTCGGCAGACATTTTATAGCACGTTCGGGACCGATATATCAGACCGCGGACCGATCTCAAAGACCCTTGCAAAAATTTGGAAAGTCAACCACAACCAGCAAGCTTAAAATATCATGTTTCTCTGGAATTTATCAAAGTTTTGCAGATTGGCGTTAGGCCCACTTGTCGAGCTAAAATATTATTATCTGGAAAATATGTGCCGCATTTTTAAACCCTGTTATTTAGCATTCTAGGTTTAGGAAAGTAGCTGTAAATATGTCGAAAGCTTAATGGTTTTTGGACATATATCTATGCCGAAAGGTCCCGCCCCTTTTGCGAAGGAATTCCTGACCCAGTTTTTCGACATGAGTGCCCGTAATTTGGAATTGAATTTTCATTGAGAGCTAACAACTACAAGCTGCCATTGTTTTAATGTTAATAAAGACTTTTCAAATTGACATGAAACCGATTTGTCGTGTCCGTGACTTGGTTTACGTCAATTTATTCGAAATAATTAATCGGCACCTTTGGCTTTGTAAATTGTTTAACAGCAAGTTTTTTTTTACTCTAAGAAAAACAAATACCGAATTACAGGCACTAAGGTTAGAAAATTCGGCTAGGACTATAATAATATCTACAATTGATAGGCTCTTTATATCGGGGTTGGGATGGCATTTACAAATTCACTTCATTTGGAAAGTGCGCATAAGACATTCAAAACACCTACAAAGTTGGTCCTCTATATGACACATTGTGGTGGTACCAGCGGGGGAATAATTCGCTTAATATTTAGGGTTTATTATTTACCTAGGACTAGAACTAGGCTTGGCAAAAATATTACGATGTGCAAAGTTTAGAACAAATCGGTCAGTCCATTCTTTTGTTATTGTATTTACAAATTTTCACACTGTTGAACCGATAAACCCCCTCTTTGAACGTGAAAGGGTTTGGTTAAATTATTTGGATGTGCACAGTTGAGTTAAAATCGGATAGTTAGTTCACAGGATATTATAAAATTAATTATATTATATTAAATTAATTAATTAAAACAGTTTCAGAAAATATGTTGATGGAAAATTTTCGGTGTTAGTTCATCTCCCCTCTCAGCCTCTAAATTTATTTGAGTCCGTTACTATTATTATTCATTATCATGTATATTAATATTTAAATCTTTAACATTTCTACTTAAAGTCAAAAGTTCATAAAATTTCGTTTATTTGCCGTTTTTTAATAGCAAACATTTCGCTAAATCTCAAATAATTCTCGCCATTTTTGCTGTTATTTATTTACTCAATATTAACAAATGTAATGTTTATTTTTCATTAACAATTTCTTTTTTTGAATTGAAATCATGTCAATGTGTATGTGTTTTTTAACTGATTTTTTACTCTTCCATATAGGCGGAACATCACCAGGTGGTTCGGCTCCAGCCAAGCAGAAAAAACTCTTTCTCACTGATGGTTGGTCGTGTGCCTTTACCGGTATATGCATCTACATATTTCGCATAAATACAAATAAACAATTGCCCGAGGAAGGATTCCAAAAGGATTTGTGAGTAAAATGAAATGAAATGGAGAAATTGGCATCACTGTATGTAGAAGTTAAATATATTTTAAACCGTTTAAAATAGCTGACTTGTTAAATAGACCTGATGGGACATTACAGGGTGAGATAAAAAAACTGCAACACAGTCAAACGCCATAATTTTTAAATGTTTATACCCTACACAACTATGTTGTCAGGGTATTATAGCTTTGTGCAGCCCCAAGAGTTTGTAACGCCGCGAAATATTGGTCCTAGACCCACCTTTAAGTATACCGATCGTCATATCTCGACTAGCTGATTCGATCGACAGGTCACAGTTACAGGCCACAGTTATTCACCAAAATTTGCATGGAAGATATGTTCGGCCCAATGAAGACCCCTATTGTAAACATTGGTTAATATTTAAGGGATGAAATGGACCAAATACTCCATTTTTGTCGGTTGTTCTGGTTGCTCCAGAGGCCGCAGTTATGGTCCGAACATCGTGAAATTTTACATGGAGAAGAGGATCGTGCCAAAGAATAAGCATGCCGGTTTTGATAAAGATCGGTCAATATTTAGCGGGTCAAATGGACCCTGACCTTTGTGTGAAAAATTACAAAATTTGTATTATGGGGCGTATATACTTGCTCCTGAAGGACATACATCCGAGAAGTTGATAGTATATCCAAGAGGAGTTGTTGACCTTCAAATTGATACCAAACTTATGGCTGCATGTACTCTGATGTGGGAGTTATACGTAATTAGGTAAAGGTGACTATGTGCATAGTATTACTATTACTCCATTAGAGGACGGAAATGTCGCGCTGATAGCTTTGAAATTGTACAAGAACTTCCGATTATGGTCAAGGACGACGCCTATAGTTTTCGGTGAAGTTGAGATTTCATTCAGGGGGTGCAAAGAACCAATAACTTTAATTTTGACAGATTTTCTAGTCGCTCTAGACGCAATTATTATATGCAGAACATCACATATTTTACAAGGTGAAGGGGGTCTGACCAAGTATTTGGTCAGACCTGTTTGCGGCTGTTTTAGTTGTGGACGGTATCATATGGTCGGCCCCGTTCGACTATACTGCTCCGCTCACTGGTTTTAAATGTCATTGAATGAAAGCAAAAAATATCGAAATAGAATTTAATTTTAGAATAAGTTTAGATTCTTTCGAATTGGTCACCTTTGGTACGAATTATGGCCTTCAAACGGCCAATGAAATCGTCACACAAAGTTGGCACTAAAAATACCCACGTGTCGATCACCTCAAGCAAGCGATTCGCCAGGAGTGGACCAAAATACCGCAGAGCAACATTCGGGCAGTGTGTGACGATTTCATTGGCCGCTTGACGATTTCATTGGCCACCAAAATCGCCGAATACCAATCCGTTGGACTATTGTGTCTGGAGTATTTTGGAAAGCAAAGTTGGCACTAAAAATACCCACGTGTCGATCACCTCAAGCAAGCGATTCGCCAGGAGTGGACCAAAATACCGCAGAGCAGTGTGTCACACACTGCTCTGCGTGGGTATTTTTAGTGCCAACTTTGCTTTCCAAAATACTCAAGACACAATAGTCCAACGGATTGGTATTCGGCGATTTTGGTGGTAGTAAAGTCGGACGGGGCCGACTATATGATACCCTTCACCACTTTGGCTATATACAACAGATGAATCTTAACAGACGTCGCATTTTTGAAGAACCAGTAAAATGAAATTGGACCCATAAACATGTATTTCTGCAAACTATACTAATTTTTTCATTTCAGATATAGAGTTGATTTCAATGGGACAAAATTATGTAAATCAATTTAAAGCATATATCAATCGGATACCCGTTGATTATTTGGATATACATCTGATAAACATGAGGAGTTTGGTGCACCATTTACTTCAAATCGGACGAAAATATGTATATAAGCAATATAGGTTATATAAACTATATAACTTGGGTCTTTGGTGAACATTTTACTTAAAATCTGACGAACCTATATATAGGAACTATATCCAAATCTGAACCAATTTCAACAAAACTTGCCACACTTTATCTCGGAATAACTTCAATAAGTTGTGCAAAATTTTACGCCAATCGGACCCACCTGGGGAATTCGGTGCAGCATTTATATCTAACTTATAGGTTATACTAAGTTCATTACGAAAGATATATGTGGACGAAAATGTATATGGAAGCTATATCTAAATCTGTATCGATTTTCAGGAAATTTAACACAGATCATACATACTTCTATACTTCATTCAGTACGATATGCCAAATTTCGTGCAAATCGAAAGATATGTAGGGACTCTGATGCACTATTTATCTAAAATCAGACGAAAATATATATGGGAGCTATATCTAAATCTGAACCGATTTGCTCGAAACTTGGCAGACATCACTATAGGCTTAATTCAGTACCTTATGCCAAATTTCGTGCAAATCGAAAGATATAGGCTTAATTCAGTACGATATGCCAAATTTCGTGCAAATCGAAAAATATATAGGGATTTTGGGGCACCATTTACATGAAATCGGACGAAACTATATATGGAAGGTATATCTAAATCTGAACCGATTTTCTCAAAACTTGGCAGACATCATTGTAGGCTTAATTCTAAATCTAAATCTGGACCGATTTTCTCGAAACTTGGCAGACATCACTCTAGGCTTAATTCAGTACGTTATGCCAAATTTCGTGCAAATCAAAAGATCATTCTAGGCCCAATTAAGTACGTAATGCCAAATTTCGTGCAAATCGAAGGATATATAGGGACTTTGGTGCACCATTTACATGAAATCGGACGAAACTATATACAGGAGCTATATCTAAATCTGAACCGATTTTCTCAAAACTTGGCAGACATCACTCTAGGCTTAATTTACATGAAATCCGGCGAAACTATATACGGGAGCTATATCTAAATCTGGACCGATTTTCACGAAACTTGGCAGACATAATTCTAGGCTCAATTCAGTACGTAATGCCAAATTTGGTGCAAATCGAAAGATATATAGGGTCTTTGGTGCACCATTTACATGAAATCGGACGAATCTATATATGGGAGCTATATCTAAATCTGGATCGATTTTCACGGAACTTGGCAGACATCATTCTAGACCTAAATGATTAGGCTGTACCAAATTTCGTGCAAATCGAAAGATATATAGGGACCGTTTACATTAAATCGGTTAAATATATATATGGGAGCTATATCTAAATCTGAACCGATTTTTCCCAATTTCAATAGGGTTCGTCCTTGGCCAAATTTCATCCAATTCGGATAATAAATGCGACCTTTACTTTGTTTACAATTTAACATGGACAGACAGACAGACGGACGGACATGCATAAATCGACTTAAAAAGTGATTCCATGCATATTCTCAAAAGGAACCATGTGTCTATCTCGTTTCCTTTTGCCTGTTACAAACATATGCACAAAGACATAATACCCTGTACCACAGTGTGGTGAAGGGTATAAAAAGAGTAAAAGCGATGAGTTGAGTCAAGTAAGCAATTGCTCGTAAGTTGAGTTAGATCGAACAGCAACAGCTTTTGCTCAATTTCGTATGCACAAAAATGAGTTCAAACCAATTGCAATTACTTGAGCAAATTGAGATCAAACTTCTAATTGTTATTGAAGTGCTAACATGTCGTCAAGTAGAATTGAATTAGAAGTTGTAGTAAATACTAATAATAAAATAGAAACTGACAATATATCTACATTTTTAGTACAAAAAATTAAAGAAAATAACTAATTACTTGAAAAAAGCATTAAAAATAAGAAAAATTCAATAACTCCAATTGCTAATGGAAAGCAATAATTTGCTTGCCATTTCATTTGACCATCTTTTATTTGATCTGCATCTTTCGCGAATTTTATCCACTCGCTTGCTTTGCCAGTTATAAGTTTTGCAACATCCGCAATTGTTCGCCACACAGTTGATTGATGTATTCCAATATCTGTGGCTAACCATTTTGGAATCCAGGATCTGCACAGAATCTTATATAAAGTCGAATTTGATCAATGTTGCTGAGGGCACCACCACGCCTTTCTTCTGACTCCCTAAAAAAATAATTCGCTAACCAGCAAATGCTGCTACCATCAAATTTATGTATTTATCATTTTATTATTAATTATATAAGAAATAATAATAATAATTAAGATAACAAACATATATAATTTTTTATCCTCACTTGCTAAATTTGTCTTAGGCTGTTGATAAGGCTGTTTTTTTTATTTATTTGTGGTACAAAATATTCAGCCATGATTCATTTATAGTGTACGCGAATCAACTAAGAGGCATGCTCAACAAAAGTTAAGCAAAAGTAAGCAAAAGCATATGAAAATGAGAACAATCTCATCCAACTTCAATTTCTAAGTTCAAACTGAGCAAGAAGAGATCAAACGTGAACAGTGAGTAAAAGCAAATACATCAAATTTTATTATGCATACGACAAGCACCTTTTAATCAAAAAATCGAGTCTGAGCTCAAGCTCAAGTTTAATGCATGAGACCCTTTAGCTCTTTTGAGTCTATTTACTCTCTGTTGCCGTGTAAGTTCTTGCACTTTTTGGAATTTCAATGGCTTTTCCCCGAGCTCATTTTTCAATATATGCCGAATGGAATATTGCGATATGTTCAGATCACAAGCCATTTTTCGGCCACTGCGACGCGGGTTTCGATCAAGTCGCTTCATTACTTTTCGAACCATTTCTGCTGATGTTGTTGTTTTCTTCCATCCACTTCCTTGACGTCGAGCTACACTACCAGTATCACGGTAACGAGCAATGGTACGAGGCACAAACGATTTATTCACATTTAAATACTGGAGTGCTCTAACGATATCCACTAACGATATCCACTAACGATATCCACTAACGATATCCACTAAATAAATCACACTATCACGCTTGAATTTTCTGGAAATTTTTTTTCTGGGAAATTCTCACCAACATGCTTTTGTACGCTTGTAAACAAATAATGATCTGTCGCTGGAATAACTTTAACAGTTGGTTGCAATTTTTTCATCTCACCCTGTATGCTCCTATGTCTTTAATATGAAAAAACATATAAAAATTATTCTTTTATTCAATATTTAATAAAAGTAAAAATCGATGACTGACTGGATATTTGAACCCACAGTCTGAAATTAGTGTCGGATTTTACTTTAAAAACTTGTTAAAATACGATACTGATATACGAGGTTGTAAAAAAGTCATAACCATAATGTACATACATTATTCTTATGATATTTATATAATTTTATTTCTATTCTTCGTCATACAAATTTTTATTCCTCTTTCATTTTAGATTCTGTGGCATCATCGATGCCAAAAATGTCGGTCTAGTTACCTCCATCGAACGCATCATCGAATATGTTTTCATGCAAGCTTTGGCCTTTCCCAGCCTAGAAGGCGAAGAGGAAGATGTCAGTTGTGGTCTTATAAAGGGACAACTGCTACCTGGACTTCGATCATTTTGTAGCGCCTTACGTGTCTGTGAACAAGTCTGCGATCATTTTAATGTTTTCGATGATGGTTGCGATATGTTCGAACAGGTCAATCAAGTCGAAGAACTTAAAGATTTATCCAAAAATCAAGAATTTTGTGGTCAACTCGAGGAGAGAGTAAATAATTGGATTAAAGGTATTACGAAGATATTAGGAGAATCGGATCAATTGCGTAAAGAGAATGATTCAAGTGGTCCACAAGATGAATTGGAATATTGGAAGAAACGTGGTGCACAATTTTCACAATTGTTGGCCCATTTGCAAACAAAGGAGGTCCAATATACTTTGCATTGTTTGCTTTTGGCCAATTCGAAGGTAATACGGGATTGGAAGGAAACTGATCGTAAGATAACGTTTTGTTACAACGAAGCAAGGGATAATTCGAAATTTATCCAGGCAATGGAACATTGTTGTCATTCGTTGTATTTAGATGATCCGGTAAGTTGAAGGGGCGGGGTTTAAATTATTGAAAATAAAATGAGTAATGGTGTATTTTTTGTTTGTTTTTTTTCAGGTCTGCATGAAAGAATCCATTTTAAGTCTCCTGCAAACCGTACGCTTGATTTATAGTGTCTCACAATTTTACAACACTTCGGAAAGAACTTCTGCACTAATGGTTAAAGTAAGTCTAAGATGGTTCTAATTTATTTTTGTAGATCTAACCATAAGGGGGATAGTTTATCAGTATTCAAAAATGCGGCAACTAGAATGGGTCGGATTATCTGGGCAGTTAAAGAGGTGCAACTTGTTGGTCCTAGTGCACTATTTAGATCTTAGTTGAGCTAAGACTACTCGTGTTTGTCTGGGCAACTGTTTCTCCTCTGCAGCGATAGATGGGAGTGGTCTCCGATTATGGTATTTACACGATATTGCTCTACTGTCTGAGCGACTGCGTTTGTGTGAATGTCATTCAGACCTGTTTGATAGGCTTCTTGAACTAGAGGTTCACGCTTATATTTTGGACCTCTCTCTTCTGTCCATAAATCTACGGCAAGCGGTGCTCCTGACGCTATATTCTGGCAGGTCTGGATATTCTTCCACTGCGTATTACTGGCGCCGCATAGACTACAACTGACCGGCCTATTGCTTTATAAGATGTCAAGAAGGTTTCTGTGTCAGCGCCTCAAATGCTGCTGGTTAGCAACTTGAGGACTTTGTTCCTACTTCTCAACTTACCGCATACAGCAGTGGCTTGAGCAGAAGGCTAGAAAAGGCTATCGAACGTTACTCCCAGTAACTTGGGGTAGTTTGTGGTCGGAATGAGCTCTCCATCGACCATTATGTTCAGCGATAGCTTCATTTCAGTCGTCCATGTGGTAAATAGTGTGGCTGTTGATTTTGTGGCGGATATTTTCATATTCCTCAGGTGGAAGAAATTTACGAGATCAGCTATGTAGAAGTTTAACCTCTCACAAATTTCATCAACAATGGGACCCGACGCCATGATCATACAATCATCCGCATACATTATGATCTCAATGCCGTCCGGTGGTTTGGACTTCCAGTTTCTGAATTCCACATACGACTGGCGTCCACACATATGGATGATAATACAACGTCTCAAACACGCTCGGAGATTTATCTTTTCTATATCCTCGAACAGCTCGACATGGTTGACAGCATCGAAGGTATTCGATAGGTCAAGTACCATCATAGCTGTTCGGTTGCACGGCCTGTTCTAGTTAAATCCGCTGATAATATGTGTGGAAAGGGAGTGTAATGCTGTCAATGCAACAGGAAAACTGCTTCTCAGCGATTGAAGGAGTAGCGCTTCAAGTGTCTTTCGTACTGGCGATAGGAGTGAACGATCATCCTTGGCTTCAGTAGCGGGACCAACCTGACTTCAGGCTTCAGAAACTATGTGGGTGCTTATCGACAAGTTTAGGGCTGATGTAAAATACTCAAGTCCGTGTTCATCCAGCTCCATAATCATTATCATGCATATTCCCTCCGGACCCAACGCTTTGGATGATTTAGCGTTTTTTATGACATTTGCAACGTCCTTCTGCGGCACCTCCTCGGCTCGGAGTGCCCTTATGTTACGTAGTATACTCTTTTTCGACTTGTCACTCTCGGGGTGCTCAGTGAATTGCCGGTTAAAATAATACGCACACCTCTTCGGGTCTGTCACAGTTACATATGACAGCCGTCCTGTCATCCTTTCTTCCAGGATTCTAGCATACTATCCTGCTGACTTCAAGGGTACTCTTGGGTCGTATGACGGAGCTCATCAGGTTCTCATTAGGTTCTTTAGCCAGTAACGATGCCCCTGCTGGGAAGTTTAGTCTTCGGGTATTCGACCAGCTGGTACGAAGCGAGCTGCAGCAGTGGTGATGATTATACGGATACCCGGGGATCTTAGGGAACTTTTTGAAACCAGGCCAATCAGGTTTCCCGTGGTTTAGGAAAATACCGCGTTCAGAGATTATAAAGTCGGGTGGTCTATTGAAGGAGACGATGATAGGACGGTGGTTTGAGCCAAGCAAAATGACGGGTTGCCAGGTTACGTCATTTATCATGCCTGATAAATGGTGCCAAAATGGTGAAGTCTGGCGAACCTCATACCCGTGCAAAATGTTGAGCTATCAATTTGCTCGACTGTACCCCTCTGGACATTACATAGGACGGACATTGAAATCCTCTACTGCCAGGCGGTTATTACCTTCTAAAAGTGGTCTGGTATCCGGTAAATAACTCGGTGTACAGCTATTCATCGGCGATAGTTCTACACTTGACGGCTACCCCATACATTCAATGTATGAGCCACTGAAGCCTAGCTCAAGCGAAATAGGTCTGTACTAAAGACAAGAGTGCAAATCCTCAGCAGTTTCGCCTGGGAAACCGTGCAGATGGTAGAACTAGCAGTCTTGTAGAACAATTGTTGAGAGGGGTGGAAGGAATACTTGGTGTCTGCTAATGTCGAAATATGTTGGTGGTCACATTTGATTCTTATCCCCGTTCAGAGATTGTTCCATTGTAGAGAGCCTGATAATATTAGTCTATGGACGACCAGTCCCTATCTGTTTGGAGTTCTACGGGAAATAGCTCTGTTGCCCGCAAGTCTAGTCCGCCTCTGGAAATGGGGCTGTGTCAAAATGTGGACCCATACCAAAAACTAGAATGCCAAATTACAGCCGATTCGTTTGGTCAGCCTCTAGGAACCCGCTATGGTATATTACATCTACTTCGGTGAGGAATTCTGACTAAAAAGCTTCACCAAAAAAAGAGGAATTTTATATGGAGAAAATATGGACCTATATTAAACATTTTCTACAATGACGATTAAACTGAAAAGCCAAAATACAATCACTTCGTTGGTGAAACCCTGTCAAAAACTTTAAAAATACTGAATGAGGCGGGATTTTTATATGCTATGTCAAAACATAGACTTATAATTTTCGGCAAGGACGTTTTTCAACCTCTATTAAACAGAAATGCCAAATTACAGCTACTTCAGTTGGAAAATACAGCTAAAACCTTCAAAATGTCGAAAACGGGCGGGACGTATTAAACATTTTCTGCTACGACGTTTCCCATCCCCCAATGAACCGGAATGTCAAATCACAGTCATTTCTGTGAGAAAATTCTGGTAAACTCTTCAAAAAACAATAATTAAAGCGGGGCCTTTACATGAGTGCTATGTCAAAACATGGACCTACATCACAAATTTTCTGGAACGATTTTCGTACCCTCTAAGAACACAGAATGACAATTTATAGCCACTTCGATGGGGAAATTTGGGTGAACCTTTCAAAATGCCTAAATTGAAATTGACGTGGGGCCACTCCACTCGTTCATTCCTTTAATTCATAAAGCTGCCACGGTCCCTGATTGTAATATTTTACCTTTTTCTTTTACAGATCACCAATCAAATGATAGAAACATGCAAATCTTATATCACCTGCCGCTGCAAAGAAACCATATGGACACAAGATCGCACTTTAGTTCGCACCAAGCTGAGTAATTGCATCAAGTTAAATCACATTTATCACGAGACCTACTATACCGTACGGGAGCAACCCTTTCTACCGAATCAAACACCATTTGGTTTTTCGGAGAATTTTGTTTTTGGAAAATTTGATACGTTCTGCGAGAGGTTATCAAAGATAACCTCCATGTTTAATTTGATCGATGACTATAATCATTTGTTTGAGAGGCGTTTGGAAGGTCTACTCTTGGCCGAAGCATTGGAGGAAGCCTCAAATCATTTTGAAGAGGCCAAAAAGGAAATTCTCTCGAAGAAATATGATTATTTGGATCATCGTAATGCTGAATTTAATGAGGATTATGAAAAGTTTATAAGTAAAACCGATGTGCTCAAGGATACCATAGCCACACTGATTGAGACCAATTTTGATACTGTCTGGGAAACTCCACAGTGTATACGTTTTTTGGTGCGCTTCGAGAAGGTTAGTGAGAAAATACCTCTCACCAAAATGGATGAGAAATATATGCGGATAGTACGTTATGTGGATAAGGAGGTGGAACGTGTTATCAAACTCTTTCGCAAACATCGTGATGATCCTCCAGTACAAAGAAATTTTCCACCCATTGCTGGACGTATTTACTGGAGTCGTTCGTTGCATTGTCATATTCGTGAGTTAATCGATTCGGTATGTGATCATCCGGTATTGGGTGCTTTGCCTCCCACTCGTGATGTGGAGATACGTTTCAATCATGTCGCTAATTTATTGGGAGAATATGAAGATGAAATTATTGCCATATGGTTGGATCAGGATGTAAGTGTGGCAGATGCTTGCCTTTTGCAGCCATTGCTGTCATTGCAGGGTGATCGAATCTTTGTGAATTTACATCCTACCATACCGTTGTTGATTCGAGAAGCAAAACTTTTGGCTAAAATTAAAGTTGATCTTCCGATTGTTGCCGCTACTTTGATGAGTCGCCAGGATTATTTTATAACCATACAGGATTCATTGAATGTAAGGCACAAATTGCGGAGATATTTTATTTACAAATATTTTAAATTGTGTTCAAATATTTTGGTTTGGTTTTCAGAACCTTATAAAAATGTTCCTGACCACGGTTAGGGCTGTTAAATTGGAAGTCCGACCTTTGTTCTTGCCTCAATTGGTACGCCTGACGGCCATGTTGAAACCAGGATTAACCACCATTAATGTAAGTAGTGATTGAGGTTTGGCTAGGATTTGTTTTATGGTTATTGATTTCCTTCTAGTGGACAGATCAAAATTGGAGCAAATTCTACGAAAGATGCAAGCAAGCCATTGAAACATTTGAGGTGTTGGTGGCCAGAATCCATGATATCTACTCCAACCGAATTCTGCATGTCCTTATGTGTATGCAAGAAGTTAAGTTGCAAGTTTTACCAGGAGGTAAGTAACTCATATAATATTTCTTACTAAAATCGGTTGCCCCATGAGATTTTGAAGAAAGTCTACACATGATTTAACTTTGGAAGAAATATTTGCTTAATATTGGATTAACAATTTTCAAAATTTTGACCCATTTTGGGGATATACGAAATCGATGGCTTCCGTTTTCGAACATGATTTACAGTTGATAAAAATGCGACGATGTGTATGGTTTGGGTCAAATCGGGAATTCCATTCCTCTTATATTAGAATTATAATTATTGAACATTTGAACCTTATGGGAGAGATATTAGAAGGAGTGGAACCATATCTCCATCTTCTGGCTTGGTATTAGGTTGTACAAAATTTGGTTAAAATCGCACCTCATCATATCACAAAATCATTCACATAGTGTGGATTTATTTTTTATGCCGTTGAGCTAACTTGGGCCCTGGCCTTCTAATAACCAACCTGCTATTTCTCAAAAAATATGAATTGTACGAAATAGCGCCACCCGGAGAAAAATGACAACACTAAAAAGCAAGGACACCAATCATTGCGTAAAATTTAAGGAGACGTTGTTTCTATGTAACAATAGATGGCGACCCTATCACATAGGAAAGGCAAACCAGTCATCTACTTAGCTGACATAAAAAGCCAAGTATTAAAAATAGTAACACAACACAAACTTCGAAGGTTTGTCGTATTGAGACGACATTTGGTATAACGTATTCAACTGAGTTTAGAACAAGATCTGTTAAGTTTTGTAAGAATCGATTCAGATTTAGATATAGCCTCCATATATATTTTTATCCGATTTTATGTACATGATACACCAAAGCCCATTTGTTTCTTTCGATTTCCACGAATTTTGACATAGGGAACTGAATTGAGCCTATAATAATGTGTGCTAAGTTTCATAAAAATTGGTTCCGATTTAGATATAGCAGGGATGCAAAAGTTGGCATAATTGTACTAGTTTTAGCACTATTTGGAAGTCAAAAATACAATAGCACCCCAATGACATATTTACCACTATTTCTAAATTATATCAAACTATTCTCAGTTAAAAGTATTATAAGTGCTTAAACATACAATATGAAATGGATCGCCATCCCCCGCTGTCGTTACGAATGGATGAATTTGCCATAGTTTAACCGTAGTGTCCTATGTAAATTCAGTATTTCCGATCAGAATGATAAATTCAGTAAAGATATTATTATTTTTGTAACAGTTCTATGAGAGAGATGATTTTTCATTGTTTCAGGAATATTTCGGTACAGATATTTCTGTTGTTTATAAATACTCACCAACTCGGTGGCTTTCACGTCAAGAAGTTATTGAAACAATTTTGGCGCAGTGGGAATCACTTCAATATTATTTTAATAATGATTTCGAAGCTGATTCCCAAAAGTTAAGGCTCAATTCTATTATTTCAGAATTTTCAAACCATTTTTATATCCTTCACCACACTGTGATACAGGGTATTATGTCTTTGAGCATATGTTTGTAACAGGTAAAAGGATTCGAAATAGACCCACGGTTCTTTCTGAGAATATGCATAGAATCACTTTTTGAGTCGATTTATGAATTTCCGTCCGCCCGTCTGTCCACCCGTCAATGTATTTTTGTGAACAAAGTACAAGTCGCATTTATTATCTGATTTGAATGAAATTTGGCACAGGTCACTTATTTGGCCCAAGGACGAACCCTATTGAAATTGGGGAAAATCGGTTCAGATTTAGATATAGCTCCCATATATAGTTTCGTCCGATTTTATGTGAATGGTACACCAAAATCCCAATATTTGTCCGATTGAGAAAACAAATTGCACAGAGTACTGGATTAGGTCTAGACTGATGTGTGCCAAGTCTTTTGACTTATTTATTGGCAGATTGTATTAAATTGAGTTTTGAGTCATGCGTATTAAAAACTCTGTTTGGAGAAAATCGCGTTTAAAGTTTGAGAAGCCCTCTTGCCGTCACTTGATGCTAACACAATAAATCTGCTATATCTTAAAAAATTGTTGAGATTTTCACTTGGAAATTTATATGGACATTCTTGAATTAGTGTATGTTCAAATTAAATCAAAATACAAAACTAAATTTTTTGAAACCGAGAATGGGGGGTCCCCTTAAAGTTGCAAAAACCAAATGGTGTATGCAACGGTTTAAAAACAAAAGACACCAAAGAATCCAAGTCTGCCATGCCATTTTTGATATGTAATTTTTCATTTTCATTTCATTCAGAATGGTATGTGTATGTTTTTTAATATGTACAAATATCTATATTTTAGCATCTCTTGTATGTACCTAAAGTGGCGAAGGGAATCGTCCGACTTTTGAACCTTCCTAACTGGTTACTGTTATTTTTGTTCTTGCAATATGTACAAAAATTATAAACAATATCAAATTAGAAATGCAGTCTGAGGATGCCAGAATCATTGTAGAAATTTTTAAGTCTTTCAAAAACGACTTATTGGTCAATGGTGACTGAAGTCAAAAATTAACGAAACGAAGATATGTTTCCATATATATCACAAATTCTTAGAGGGTAATTATATATTCCACATTCATCTACAAATGTGGAAAGGGTATTTTCATATCAAAATATAATTAAAACCAAAGAAAGGAACAGAATACATGCATCGACTGCTTCAAATCTTAATTAATTTTGTTTATGTATGTTTTTATTAATTGTTAATAACAACAAAAATTTTATAAAAAAAATATATTAAAAGTACAATCGGACTGAAAAAAGTAAACTTTTTATTGAAAGCCAGTACAATTTGAATAATTTCATTTCGCATCCCTGAGATATAGCCCCTATATATATATATATTCATCCGGGTTTATGTAAATGGTGCACTAAATTGATTGAGGCGAAACTTTGCATATTGAAGTTAGTACGGTTTTGTTTATATCCGTTCGGATTTAAATATATGGGAAATTACAAAAATCTTTTAAATTCCTTGAAACTGAGGTTTGTAAGCTTATAACTCGCGAAATATGAACATATTGCATATAATTTAAATTCATTTCTATAAAATGAAGTGTTCTTGTCAAAATCTTAGAATATTGGTAATAAATAATAAGTTGCGTGGAAGCTGTGGTGGTGGTAATGTGAAAAAATGGGTGAAAATGTGTTGCAGCCAACAAGTTTTTTTGTGTTCTTTCCTGATTTGTGGCTAATCTACACAACGCACGCACATGTAATCAGTGACTAAGTTGAAGGATACCCCACGGCGGATATAGGTACCTTGAATGTAGGAAAAACTGCAAACACTATTGTCTAAAATCGGTCATTTTGACCTCTTGTGAAATATTAAATAATCAAACTAATTTTGTTATTGTATAAAGTAAATTTCTCAGTATACCAACATCGATAACCGTTTGCTACTCTAGAAACACAAATGAACACACAAATCGGGAAAAATAAATGTTATATTTCCAGTCGATTTCACTCTTAGAGTAAACACTTACTCTTTTTCGAACATTTTGTCCGCGCTTTTATTTTTCGAAAAGGGAAACTCGAGAGCCTTCCCACCGAAAACAAATAATATCAACGTTTTGTATGATTGTAAATAATGTAAAAAAATATTAAAAAATATGCTTAAAAAAATTTATTTACACAATAAAAATTCTTTCAGAATGAGGTCATTTTGACCGATTTCAGGCAATATAGATATATGCAAAATTCCAGTCTTTCTAGTGTTAAAAAAACTGAAGAGGTTTTCTTAGAATTGGTTTTACATACATTCATGCTTTTGTTATCATCAGGGATGGTCCGTGCAACGAATTTTTAGGTTTTCGACTGTCAAAAAGGTGTATAAAATGTAATAAATGTAGTAAACGTCGTTTATTTGAATATCATTACCATATATAGGTATTTTGTAGAATATATATCATTTTTATATATATCTGACTATTCCTTACTGGAACTGATAAACAATATAACAAACAAAACTTTTTGGAGAAGAAATTTTTGTAATTTTATATGGATTTGAGTAAAGCATACGTAATTTCATAATTGATTAATGGAAATAACTATTTTGTCAAAACCCTAATGGTTTTGGGTAGGTTTCCGACGTTTCTGACGTATGTATTATATGTCGGAAATGTAGGTCATTTACGTCACTGTTTCTAACGGACCATCTCTGATTATCATATTCGGGAATCAGTGTAAAAATAGGTCAAAAATACATCGATACGCGAATAATATGCCTATTTTATCCAAAATTGATTGTGGTGGTACATCGGCGGTTCTTAACCGATTCTTTTAAAATATGTGTTATTGTGTGTATTTTCATTGAATATTACTGAAATCTGATGCGCAAAAAAATCTTATGCACGTTTCGTCATTTTAAGGAATTTTTAGGGTTTTTGCATAGTAAAGTGCATCGAGCGGCACACCCTGGCCGCAACATGAAACCTCGAACGATTCATAATTATTGTTTAAGAAAAAGGTGCACCAAAGACCCAAAGTAAGACCGTTTGCTACAAAATTTAGCACAACGTAATGAAATTAGTATAGCCTAACGTGTGCCAAGTTTTGTAGGAGTCAGTTCAGATTTAGATATAGATCCCATATATACTTTCGTCCGATTTTATGTAAAAGACCCAAAGTTAGGCCGATTGACACAAATTTCTGCACAATGTACTGAAGTTAATATACACCTAGAGTGTGCAGAGTTTTGTTGAGATTTGTTCAGATTTGGATAGAATAAATGATGCACCAAGAACTCAAAATGTGGCCGATATGCACAAAATATACTTAAGGGGACCCCCCCCATTCTCGGGGTCAAACATTTTTTTGATTTAATTCGAATCTACACTGATTCAAGAATGTCCCTACAAAATTTTAAGTGAAAATCTCAAGAACTCTTGAAGATATAGCCGATTTATTGTGTCAGCATCAAGTGACGGCTAAAGGGCTTCTCAAACTTTAAACGTGTTTTTGTCTTTTGCGAATGGCGGTAACTCAAAAACTAATAACCCAATCGATTCCAAATTTTTACACGTTTCTTTGTGAGTGTATAGATATCGTATGAACTAGGATAAAGCCAATCGGTGAAGATCTTCCTTATTTTTTAACTTGGTTTTTGGTCAAAAATCGGAGATTTTCCAAAAATATTTTTTCAAAGGTCCGCCATTTTGTTAATTTTAGAGCGAAGTCAATAATCCTAGTTCATACGAGAGCCAGACATGTACTCATTCTAAAACCGTTAGAATTTTCGGATTCCGATGTTCCAGTGAGGAGTTATCATGCCCGCCATCAAAAATAAGGACTTTTCTTTAATCACAAAAAACAACAACAAGACAACAACAAACATTTTTTGTAAATTATTTTTCTTCCGTTTTAAATCTTCAAATATATACAGTGGCTCCATCGAATAATCGGACAAGTGGTTGTCAGATATAATAATGCTATACATTTCAAAGAAATTGTCTAAATGTGTAGATTTTTTCGCTTTTATTTACACATTACTTACTTATATTTCTGAACAATTCAAAAAACAACAACTTTCCTAGTGATAACAGTAAATTTCGCCAGAAAAACAAAATTAACTCAATTTATTGTGTTCAACGCAAAATCGGACAAAACAAAGTATCAATGTTAAAAAATGCAAAAAATCGAAAAATAAATATTAGGTGCATATCCTTTGTTGTCCAGAACGGCCTGTAAACGCTTCGGTATTGATTTGACCAAATTCTGGCATACCTCCGGCTCTATGGAGTTCCACGATTCCAGTAAAGCCTCCTTAAGCTGTACTAAGGACTTAAATTTTTTTCATACACTCTCCTAGCTAATTCTTCCCAAAGATGCTCAATTACGTTATGGTATGGGCTCTGTGCAGGTGTTTGTATAAGTTTGGGGCAGTTATGGATCAACCAAAGCTTTGCAACACCTGATGTGTGTTTGGGATCGTTGTCTTGATAAAAGGCAAAGTTGTTCGCGATACCCAATTTGTCTGCACTTTGCTTTACATTTTGTTTTAAAATGTTGAGGTAGACAAATTTGTCGATTTTACCATCAATAAAATGCAAATTGCCTACTCCCGCACTCGACATGCAGACCCAAACCATAACAGAACCTCCTCCGAGCTTAACATTGGCTATTGTATTCTTTTGATTAAATTCAGCATTTGGCTGACGCCACACATACATCTTTCCATCTGATCCGTGCAACTTAAATTTGCTTTCGTCAGTAAACAGAACCTTAATATAATGAAAACTACCAATAGAAAAAAATATATATGTTTAACTCTTTTTTTAATGTTCAGAATACATTTATATTAGAAAAACTTTTGTCCGATTATGCGATGGAGCCACTGTATGTGCAAAGTTACAAACCTTAACAAGCATTGGTATTCATTTACCAGCCCATTGAAAATCTTGAAAAATTAAAATCGAGAATGGGGGCAATATAACTTTGCTCCATTGCAAGAAACAACTCTATATCTGATCAAAAGAAAAAATCTGTGACAGAATGGCATGCTTAATTTCATGTTAATTTTTCACCAAACATGCGACGTCTGTTGACTATACCCAAAGTGGTGAAGGGTATCCTTAAATTAGTTCTCAGTCAAAAAATGAAAACCAGTAAGGAAAGTAGTAAAGTCGGACGGGGCCGACTATATGATACCCTTCACCACTTTGAGTATATTCAGCAGATGAATCCTAATAGAAGTCGCATTTTTAAAGGACCAGTAAAATGAAATTGGAACCATAAACACGTCATTCTGCAACCGATACTAAATTGTTCATTTGGTCAGATATAGAAGCTATATCTAAATCTGAACCGATTTGAGGAAACTTAACACACATCATTCTAGACCTAATTTGTTACGCTGTGCCAAATTTCGTGCAAATCGAAAGATATATAGGGACTATGGTGCACCATTTACATTAAATCTGACGAAAGTATATGTGGGAGCTATATATAAATCTGAACCGATTTTCAGGCAACTTTACACACATCATTCTAGACCTAATTTGCTACGCTGTGCCAAATTTCGTGCTTAAATCGACTCAAAACGTGATTCTATGCATATTCTCAAAAGGAGCCATGGATCTATCTCAATTATTTTTGCATGTTACAAACATATGCACAAAAACATAATACCCTGTACCAGAAAAAAGAATTTGGTTCAAGAACCTCAAAACCTGGGGGCTACCAGAAAAAATTGACCAATATTTATAATTTATAGTGGAGAGATGTGCTACCTAATAAGAAGTCGACGTACTAAATTACAGTCATTTTGGTCGAAAAATCCGATCAGAACCCCCAAAATACCAAAAATTTTGGGGTACCGTTATATGGGTACTACCAGAAAAACTGGACCTATATTTATAATTTTTAGTGGAGTAATTTGGTACCCAATAAGAACCCAATGTACAAAATTTCAGCGAATTCAGTTATAAAACGAGCCCAAAACCCCCGAAATACCGAAAATTGGGGGTAATCTTATATGGGGGCTATCCGAAAAAATGGACCTTTATTTATAATTTTTGGTAGGGAGATTTGCTACCCAATAAGAACTCAATGTACAAAATTTCAGCGAATTCAGTTAAAAACGCGCTCAAGAACCTCAAAATACCGAAAATTTGGGGGTACCCATATATGGGGGCTATGCGAAAAAATGGACCGTTATTTATAATTTTTGGTAGGGAGATTTGCTACCCAATAAGAACACAAAGTACCAAATTTCAGCGAATTCGGTCGGAAAATGCGACCAAAACACCCAAAATACCGAAAATTGGGGGTAATCTTATATGGGGGCTATCCGAAAAAATGGACCTTTATTTATAATTTTTGTAGAGAGATTTACTTCCCAATAAGAACTCAAAGTACCAAATTTCAGCGAATTCAGTTAAAAAACGCGCTCAAGAACCTCAAAATACCGAAAATTTTGGGGTACCCTTATATGGGAGCTATGCCTAAACGTGGACCGATTTTCTCCAATTTCAATAGGGTTCGTCCTTGGGCCAATTAAGTGACCTGTGCCAAATTTCATCCAAATCGGATCATAAATGCGACCTGTACTTTGTTAACAAAAATACATGGACGGACGGACAGACGGACCGACGGACAGACGGACATGCATAAATCGACTCAGAAAGTGATTCTATGCATATTCTCAAAAGGAACCATGGGTCTATCTCGATTATTAAAACTCAGTTCGAATATACTCAGACCGAGAGAAAGAGAGAAAGAGCGCATTACATTATATGCCGTACTCAGTTGAGTGACTTATGCTTCCCGAGGGAATAGTTTTATTACAGATCTCTGAGTTATAATGACAAATGAATACAATTTTTTGTACTTAAATATTTTTATTCATACATACAAACATAACATAAATGCATTACAATTCTTAGCATAAATAAATAAAAAACAAAAACCATTTGTTACAGATACACTTTGTTCCAAAACCTGTGTATCAGGTCATTGGTCTATAGGGTGTCGATCTTACTGCCGAGCTATGTCCCTCATTCGAGATCAATCGAATGTATACCATTAAACCCCGACATTGTAAGCGAGCATAACTTTCATCGACAAATGTCACCTTCACTGCCGGACGATTGGGATAATAAAGTACCGTTTGACGGCGTCGATAACGTGGCCTTTGGATACGTAATGAGTACAGCCAACGAATTAAATCATCATCTGAATTCCGATTCGTGGTTTCTGCAAGAAGGTTTCCAATTGACAGTTCACTCGGCTGAGTTGAACTGTAACGTCGACTGGGTTGTTCGGGGGGTACTGACTGTGATCTTTCAGGTCTACTGATAATGGCACTTACAGCTTCAGGAGCAATTTTCCCTTGAGATGCAATGTTCTCACTTGGCTGATTTGTAATTTGTGATTCCCCATCCCATCCAGCTTCCGTAGTAATTGTCAGTTGTGGAATATTCGCAACAATATCATCAATGTCTAATCTAATTTGATTATTGTTAGGTGTAGGGTGCTGAGGAGCTTCAGTCAGGTCTGATCTGCCTTCCATTACAGGATAAAATGGCGTTGATGGTCGAGGTGTTACATCACGACGCAATTTAGTTCTTTTTATACGCATCTTGAGTCGATGAAGGCTTATTTAATACTGAAAAGACTATTTGTAAATTTCAGCTTATATTGTTTTCTAACGGGACATTTGGCACATGATCGATGTATGTTTTGTTGTTGGCTTCAGAACCGGTTTAATGCGTTGAATGAAAATAACACCCAGTGTTACCGCTGGGAATTTTTAAAAAGGTGCACAAAAAATCGTTCCCTTGAACAAAAACAGCGAAGAAATGTCGTGGCACAAAGTTTGAAAAGTTGCAAACATATTCAGAGGACACCAAAAAGGTTGCAAATTGCGACCCTGATTAAACCATATGCTAAAGGGTTGTGCTCTTTTTCTAGTAATTGATTCTACTCCAGGTTCATAAAGACTGCCACCTTACAGCTTGTGACCATAGTTAAGATGGGTTTACGTGAGTAGATTGGGCTGGGCAGTTGAGATATTGTGGCAACTGCACCATCCTGATCTCAATTGTGGATTGTCTCGGAAACTAATGCTCTTATGTAAAGGAAGGATCTTAGACATCTCATGTAAGCGGTTTATTAGAGCCATGAGCAGACTCAGACCGGCCTATCGCTGTATATATTGCCTACTCAAGAACATCGCCACACTGTGGTATTATGTCTTTGTGCAGATAGACACATGGTTCCTCTTGAGAATATGCATAGAATCACTTTCTGAGTCGTTTAATGCATGTCCGCCCGTCTGTCCGTCTGTAGGTGTTAAATTGTAAACAAAGTACAGGTCGCATTTATGATCCGATATGGATGAAATTTGGCACAAGTCACTTGTTTGGCCCAACGACGAACCCATATATATTTTCGTTCGATATAGGCACCAAAGTCCCGTTATATCTCTCGATTTGCACGAAATTTGGCTCAGAGTACTGAATTAGGTACGGAACGATGTGTGTCAAGTTTCGTGAAAATCGGTTCAGATTTAGATATAGCTCCCATATATATTTTCGTCCGATTTAATGTAAATGGTGCACCAAAGTCTGTATATATATTTTGATTTGTACGAAGTTTGGCATATAGTACTGAATTAGGTCCAGAATGATGTGCAAAGTTTCGAGAAAATCGGTTCAGATTTAGATATAGCTCCCATATATATTTTCGTCCGATTTTATGTAAATAGTGCACCAAAGTCCCTATATATCTTTCAATTTGCATGAAATTTGGTATAGCGCACTGAATTGAGCCCAGAATTACATATGTTAAGTTTCGTGAAAATCGGTTCAGATTTAGATATAGCTCCCATATATATTTTCGTCCGATTTTAGGTAAATGGTTAGTACGCCCATATATATATATATATATATATATGGGAGCTATATCTAAATAGCTCCCATATATATTTTTGTCCGATTTAATGTAAATGGTGTACCAAAGCCCCTATATATCTTTCGATTGTACGAAATTTGGCATGGCGTACTAAATTAAGTCTAGAATGATGATGAACCTGAACATCAGCTAAGATTTTGATATAGCTCACATATATTTTTTCGTCCGATTTAATATAAATGATTATAAATGTTTCCACCAAATGTTGTAAAACGTTCTGAATTGAGTTTAGAATGAAGTGTGTTATGTCTCGAGAATATCGGTTCAGATTTAGATATAGGTCCCACATATATATTTTAGTCCGATTTTTGGTAAATGGTGCACCAAACTCCTTATGTTTGGCCGATTGACACGCAATTTTGCACAACGAACCATATGAGCGTGATTGAGATTATATTTTTGACAGTGTTGCAACTGAGTGTGTATCAAGTTTGCTATAAATCGATTTCAATATGTCCCATTATACGCAAACGATTCTAAATCCGTCCGATTGAAATTAAATTTAGCATAGATCGCAGAAAGGCATGAGTATGTTTTTTCGAGGGAACATTGACATGAAATTGTTGTAGTGAAGGGTATCATATAATCGGCCCAGTCCGACTTTACTACTTTCCTTACTGGTTTTGACATATCCTCGGCGTTTTATAAGACTTCCTTAACACATCTCTTGATTGACCTTTTTATTTTTGTTTTATACACTCCATAATAACCCCATTGCCTTTTAATTTAGATGATGAAATCTGGACAGTTGATGAGTTTTTGGAGAAGAGCGAGGAGTCCTGCAGGTGAGAATAAATAGGATTTTTAAATGGAAAAATTGGAAAATGTATTATTTTGCAAATAGGAAAGCGGCAATTGAACTTAATCGAAAAAGTCAAATGGTATCGGAAGCTGTAGAAGAAGTTTTGAATTTGGTCGATAAAGCCTCTGAGAAGTTTAAAGAGATGGCAGGAGATGATGTGGTAACCCTATTTGATGGTAAGTATTTGCCTTAATGGAAGCTCCGAAAATGCTATACAAAATATTGTAACATTCCAGCAAGTGCAAAAGATCAGAGCTCTTCTCGCAAAGGTGGTGAAAATGAAGGAGCAGCAGGAGGAAATGCTACTTCCAGAGGTTCTGGTGGCGGAGCTGGTGGAGGAGGTGGCGGTAATGCGGGTAATCAACAACAAGATTGGAGTATTCTATGGTCTTGTTTCGATAATCCATTGACATTGTTGGCCACCACAGAAAGTTTGCCCAAGGGAATGCAGGTTTGAAAAGAAAATACCAAATATATTTTGCAGTTTATACACTAAAGCATTTCCTTCTTTCAGGACATGGTTTGCAATGCTGTTGTTGAAATGCGACGCTACTATAGTCGTAAAGTCATTGATGTTCTAATCAAGGTGATTCGTGCTGCTCTGGATACCATAAGGAGGCGTTTTGTGTCCGACGATGATGATCCAGTGCCCAAGAAGCCGATATTTGCTCTCTACGCCCAATTACAAATACCAAATGTGGTTATTAAACCAAATTTAGAGGAACTGCAGGAGATTTTGATAACGGCTGGTAAAACTATTACCGGCATTGCGAAGGGTGTGGCACAGTGGACAAGTGGCAAAGAGCAACCGGTAAGATTTTTTAAGAATTTTAAAATTGCAATTAATTTGAAATTGTCTTTGTAGCAAGTCTCACTGACACCACAACCCCGTGTTGGGCGTAATCACAACACCAAACGTCGTAAGCTGTATACTTTGGACTCGGTACAAAAGCCCCAAATGCCCCATATGCTGAAATCCTTCTATTCGGCCATTATGGATAACAAGGAAGTGGCTAAGGCTTTTAATTTACTTTCAAATTGCACGAAGGGTATTAAACCAGAAATACAAACCTATATCAAACGTTGGAAACCCTATCATTTTCTATGGAAAAATGATCGCACCACACGTCAGCTAATGGAATTTGGTTTACAAGAATTCGAAACGACTTTACGTTGTTTAGCCGATTTAGATGCGAATTTGTTGATTGAACCCGATATGGAAGTATTCGGAAATTGTTTGGCCGTCTATAATGAACGTTTGAAATATGGTCTAGCCATTGAGATTAAATGTGAGTATAAAACGAGAAATTAATTTTTATGAAGTATGAAATTAATATTCGGGTTTGTCCAGAATAATGTCGACGCAATGTACACCCAAAAGCATTCGGATAGAACCCATGTATTCCATATCAGTGTAAATTAATTATAGATTTACATAGTCAAAGGCTCCTCCATTGGGGTTGCGCTCACCAATCACAGCTACAATTCGTAGAATATTTGAAGAAGTAGGGTACAATGATGCCACCACCCCATTAACCGCACCAAACTGTGACTTTTTCTGAATCATTGGTAGTTTTTAAAATGATTCTGGCTGATTTTCACTTTAAAGTTGACAATTTTGCTTATTTACAAACCCATTAAACTAAAAATGAACTTGATCGCTGAAATTTCCAAGAGCAATTCAATGTCCAAAACGTAAGTTTGTAAGTGCGAAATTTAGTCACATAGCTTAAATACTACTTTAGTGGGTTAATTAAACTGACCATACAATGGAAGAAACGCACGAGAATTAGGAATGCCTAATTACAGATGTGCCTATAGCTTTAAAAATACCGAAAATGAATCGGGCCATTATGTAGGGATATGTTTATTACACTGTGCGACAAAATCGAGGTCATGTTCGGAGATATGGTGTGATCATTTTTTTTTGTGGCGACCTTGTTATACCTAAACAGATAGCTTCACATCTTCATTTTTCAGTACAATAGAGTTTTTTTAGAACATGTCGTTTTATTGTCTGAATATCCGCTTATTTTTTCCCTGAAATATTTGGTTCTAACGTTAAAATATCGATTGCTCGTCTTTGAGGATCCCACCTAAAATTTTATGAGGAGCATTTTTGGGGAATATTGCGAGGATGAAAAATTGCATCTTTTGATATTAGGAGTCCGGTTCAATAAATTAAGTACGAATAGGACACACAAGGAATCGATTTACAAGAACGAAATATTCTACAAAGAAGTTCATAATCCGATTTTAATTAAAATACGTTATTTCAAAAAATAGAAAGCTGCAAATGCAGATATGAAGCTAACTCATCAAGTGTAACAGGGTCGCCAGTTTTTGGAGCACCATTTACATAAAATCGGACGAAACTATATATGGGAGCTATATCTAAATCTCATCCGATTTCAACAAAACTTTGTGGAAATTGGCTTAACATTAGATCTTTTGTGCACCATTGGCTTAAAATCGGACAAAACTATATATAGCAGCTATATCTAAATCTAAACCGATTTGGGTCCTGGGTTCACCACTTACTTAAAATCAAAGAAAAATATATAGGAGCTATATCCAAATCTGAACCGATTTTCACGAAACCTAATATACGCCATTCTAGACCTAATTCAGTACGCTGTGCCAAATTTCCTGAAAATCGAAAGATATATATGGGACCGTTGGTGCACCATTTACATGAAATCGGACGAAAATATATATGGGAGCTATATTTAAATCTGAAGCGATGTTCACCAAACTTGGCAGACATTATTTCCGACTTAATTCAGTACGCTATGCCGAATTTCGGTGAAAAAGGAAGATATACAGAACTTTGGCACCATTTACCTTTAATCGGACGAAAATATATATAGGAGCTATATCTAAATCTGAACCGATTTTCACGTTTCTAAGCACACATCATTCTAGACCTATGTCAATACGCTGTGCGAAATTTCGTGCAAATCGAAAGATATATAGGGACTTTGGGGCACAATTTACATTAAATCGGACGAAAATGCCAACATCCGAAATCTGAGGACGGTATTTTCAGTATATCAGTATATACAAGCAACCTTACAATATTTACTTACAGATCAGTTAGCGGGGTAATAACCAAACGATCTGTACAACCCAAACCAAATATTTATTCGGATAGATGAAGGTGACATCTTTAACCGAAATCCATGTTTTATCCAAATCCTCTTTGATATAGAAGCGGCATTGTTTGAGTCATTAAAAGTCATTGGTCGATTTAATGTTCATTCAAATTTATCACAAATTTAGGTATATTTCCATAATACCTACTAATTTTTCAAACAAGATTCTGCAATTCGAGGACTGAATATATCCTGTTGGTTAAAAAATTTTCCTATCAAGTGTACCTATTAAATTGGTTGCAATTTGAATATTCTGATTGGTTATCAAATCTTCCTACCAACAATTATGATAATAGGTTCATGCTATATACATACTTTCAAATATCATTTATTTATTGAACTAAGAAGTTTGGGTTTTACAAGTTGCTTCGTTAATAACACCGAGACTCACAATTGAGGCTGTGGTCTGTGTGTGGAAATTTCCTTTTGGGGACAAAAGTCATAAAAGTTTTGGAGTTATGCCGCGATGAACTTTTTGCTCTAAAGTTCGTGAGTCCTTGTGCATCTTTTTTGTCAACTAAATACCAAAAGACTGCCCCAAATAGATATGGTCTTCAAAGGCAATTGAAATGCATATGTTTTCATCCTTCTTTTCCACTTTTACCCGATCCTTGCTCAGAACACCTTAAAAAGGTTTACCATAAATATATATCGTTATCCTAAACATGTTAATAAGATGTATTCGTAGGTGACAAATCCACAAATTTTTTAACCGGACATTCAGATTATAAATTCAATGTATTGTGGCGATTCTTTGTGATTTCTAATCTTGTATGTTTCAGCTTGCAATCACAAAATCGGTCAGGCAATGAAGAAGAAATACAAAAAGGAAATGGACTATGTGTATGCGGTTATCAACGAAATGGATCGTAAATTGGATCGTCCAATACGTGATTTGGATGATGTGCGTATGATTATGGAAACATTGGGTAAGATAAGAGAACAAGAGGTGGATATGGAGCTACGAATCGATCCAATTGAGGTAAGGCATTTAAAATTACAACAACTTTTAGCTACATAATAATTATGAACATTACAGGAAGCATTCAATGTTTTGACCCGTTATGAGGTACAAGTTGAACGTGAACAATTCGATTTGGTTGATAACTTAAGATCAACCTTTCAAAATTTACTGGCATGTGCCCTGCAAGCCCAAGTTAAATTGCTGGAAATGCAACCCTCCTTCCAAGATGATTTAAAAACTAATTTGGATAATTTCAAACAGGATAAAATCAATTATGTTTTGGAATATCGCACGGCAGGACCTATGCAACCGGGTCTGACACCACGTGAGGCGTCAGATCGTTTGATATTGTTTCAAAATCGTTTTGAGGGTATGTGGCGTCGTTTACAGACCTATCAAAGTGGTGAAGAGTTGTTTGGTCTACCACAAACTGATTACCCTGAACTGGGGCAGATACGCAAGGAATTGAATCTACTGCAAAAGCTATATAAGCTGTATAATGATGTCATTGATCGGGTTAGCAGTTATTATGACATCCCTTGGAATGAAGTGGATATTGAGGAAATCAATAATGAATTGATGGAATTTCAAAATCGTTGCCGTAAATTACCCAAAGCCTTAAAGGAATGGCCGGCCTTCCATGCTTTGAAAAAGACCATTGATGATTTTAATGATATGTGCCCTCTACTGGAATTGATGGCCAATAAGGCCATGAAACCAAGGCATTGGCAACGTATTATGGATGTAACCCAGTACACATTCGAATTTGATTCGGAAGGATTTTCGTTGAAGAATATTTTGGAGGCTCCTTTGTTGAAATACAAGGAAGATATAGAGGATATTTGTATTAGTGCCATGAAGGAGAAGGATATTGAGGCTAAACTCAAGCAGGTCACAAATGAATGGTCTGTGCATGAATTGCAGTTTATGAGTTTCAACAATCGTGGAGAACTTTTGCTGCGTGGTGACACAACAGCAGAAACCATTGGACAATTGGAAGACAGCCTCATGGTATTGGGTTCCTTGCTCTCCAATCGTTATAATGCCCCATTCCGTAAACAAATTCAACAATGGGTCTACGATCTTTCCAATTCCAATGAAATTTTGGAGAGATGGCTGCTCGTGCAGAATATGTGGGTTTATTTGGAGGCAGTATTTGTCGGTGGTGACATTGCCAAACAATTACCCAAGGAGGCAAAGCGTTTTTCGAAAATTGACAAATCTTGGCAAAAAATCATGCAGAGAGCCCATGAAACCCCTGGCGTGGTGGCCTGTTGTGTGGGTGATGATTTACTCAAACAACTGCTGCCTCATCTTCAAGAACAGTTGGAGATTTGCCAAAAATCTCTTAGTGGTTATTTGGAACGTAAGCGTATGATGTTCCCACGATTTTTCTTTGTATCCGATCCAGCCTTACTGGAAATATTGGGCCAAGCTTCCGATTCGCATACCATACAAAATCACCTACTCTCCATATTCGATAATACGCGGCACATTAAATTCCACGACATTGAATACAACAAAATGATGGCCATTATCTCGAGTGAGGGTGAAATGATCCAATTGGATCGGGCAATACGCGCCGAAGGTTCTGTCGAGACATGGCTAACTCAATTGCTGGTCACAGCGCAGGCGTCATTGCATTCGATCATACGGACCGCTTATGCCACCATCAATGATCCAAATTTCAGTTTGCTCGCCTTTCTCGATAAGGCCCCAGCCCAAATAGGTCTACTAGGCATACAAATGATTTGGACACGTGATGCAGAAATGGCTCTGATGCAGGCCAGGCAAGAGAGGAAAGTCATGTCAGAGACCAATAATAAATTTCTGGATATCTTGAATACGCTGATCGATCAGACGACAAGGAATTTGACGAAAATGGAGAGAACTAATTTTGAAACGTTGATTACGATTCATGTGCATCAGCGGGATATTTTCGATATTTTGGTGAGTTGTATTTATATTTTTCGAAGGATTCCTTTATCTATTGCCATTTTGTGGTTTTTTAGTGCCGCATGAACATCAAATCGGCCAATGATTTTGAATGGCTCAAACAGTGCCGCTTCTATTTCAAAGAGGATTTGGATAAAACATGGATTTCGGTTACAGATGTCACCTTTACCTATCAGAATGAATATTTGGGCTGTACAGATCGTTTGGTTATTACCCCGTTAACTGATCGGTAAGTAAATTATGTGCTAGCTCAAGTTAATGTGTCCATCCAGATTATATCTGATTGGCTCTAAAACTTTTATAATGTACTGATATAATGAAAATATGGTTCTTCAATTTCGGATGGAAATACACATTCCTATACTTTGTATATAACGATTTATGCACCTATGCGCTGGGGAAAAGTTTAAAGTTTATATCAGGTATTAATTCGCCTTCTGGTATTTACTTTTATATATATACACATGTATGATGCATACTTTTAGGGGTTAGGCGAAACAGCTGGGAACATGACATCTGTGACAAACATAATTCTACAATGATTCTCGGTTATTCTTTCGCCTTCTTTTGACTATATAGATGCATACTTTTAGGGGACAGGCGAGACAGCTTATTTAACTGGGAACTCAAAATTAAATATCTTAAAACTCTAAAAGGGGAATTGAAGTATGTTACTTATTTTACTCTAAAATTTAAACATTTCTACGTTGCTATATTTTTGTAGGATAGTTTTAGGTGTCAGCAGAGAGCTAGTGGCTCAAGTTCCGAGAAAAAAATGTTGCGAAAAGTATGCTCTATTTATCTCTTTTTAACATGGAACCCGAAATACAAGGTTTTATTTTATAAAAATATGGCAGAACTAATGACATTGTTTTCAATGACAATAAAGAATTTTGTTAAATTGCCAATAATTTATTGGAGCATAAAGGGTTAAAGAGGTTTGAGATCTTTCACAAAACTGCGGCCCAGGTGTTCCTTAAAAAATCTTTTTCCACGGGGAAACTTGAAATTGAATGTCCTATATGTGTAAAATACAGTTAAAGTTCTGAACCGAATGAGATCGTAAATGCGACCTGTAGTCATGCATTTGTAGTTATGTATTTGGCAAGGACAAATCCATTGAAATTTACTAAAATCGGTTGATATTTTTATATATCTCTCATATATGTATGTTCGTCCGATTACACAATAGTACATCCAATTCCCAATGTTTGTCCGAGTGAGTCGACATTTTGACAGCATACCAGATTAAGCCTACAATTATGTTTTACTGAATTCGATTCTAATTTAGATTTCAAAACGTATCAAATTACGACTAGAATGACGTGTGTTAAGTTTTCTTGAAATCGGCTCAGCTTTAGATATAGCTCTCATATATATTATCGACTGATGCCACTTAATGGGATGCATCGGGATGTTGTTGAAGAGTTGACGGTTTAGAAGCTGACATGAGGGATCTCTTCCTTCGTTGTTGGGCTTCACAAGGCTGGATTTGGTTTGATACTGCAGTTACGGGATGATTATAGCTGTCTGTTTTAAGTAATAATGGTGGCTGGTTTTTGCAAAGTTGAAGCAGAAGGATTTTTCGCCTGCCTCACTTCTACGTAAAGGTAACAGGTTATTAGGATTGAGAGCAAAGAAAGAAAAATTCGGTGATATTTTTCATCCGGGATATTTTCCTTCGTTACGTTTAATGACGTCTCTGCTATCCTAAGTGTAAGTCATATGCTCAGAAATGCAATCAGAGGAGCTTCTCACAATAGATGGTCAGGAGTTAGCGGTGCTAATTCGGTAGGTTCTTCGATTCGAAGTGGAGAACTCTTCAAAGGTATATTTTAATTTTCCTTCTTCCAATATATGATTCATTGTTGGATCCATATATGGGGCAAGACCGATGCAGTATTTTGAAATAAATTATTCCAGTTAAAGTGATAGGCTTAACAAAGTTGATCTTTATATGTTGGAAAATTGTCTGGATATTTTGGGAAGTGTTACCTTATTTTAAGGAAAGGTCAAAAGTTGACCAATCTTACATTTATGAAAATTGAATGTCAATGTCAAAGATCTATTTAAAAGTGGGGCTATCCAAAATTTAACAATCCAATACAAAACTTTATATGTCGATTATGGTATATTTTGGTTTCTGACAAAATAGCTATTTCCATTAATCAATTTGGAAATTACGCATGCTTTATTCAAATTAATATAAAATTTCAAAATTTTCTTCTCAAAAAATTTTAATTTTTTATCAGTTCTTGTAAGGAATAGTCAGATATATGTAAAAATAATATATATTCTTGAAAATAACTGTGTATGCTGATAATATTGAAATAAATGACGTTTACTATATTTATTACATTTTATACAGGTATATGACGTTTTCGACGTTTACACCTTTTTGACAGTCGAAAACCTAAAAATTCGTCACACGGACCATCCCTGATCTAGACCTAATTCAGTACTCTGTGTAATCGGACCAATATTGGGAATTTGGTGCTCCATTTACCTAAAATCGCACGAAATTATATATGAGAGCCAGGGACGTACGCAGGGGGGGAGCCCTGGGGGCCCGGCCCCCCCGAAATAAATTTTTTTCACAGTAAATTTATGTTGGCAACAGCGAATTTTTTCATTTTGTACTACGGTTCAGATTTCGATATAGTTCCCACAGTTACATATATATTCGTCCGATTTTATCTAAATGGCGCACCTAACTCCTAATATTTGTCCGATTAACACGAAATTTTGCGCAACGTATATAATTGAGACTTGAATGACATTATTGCGTTTTGTTGAAATTGGTACAGAAGCAGTCTGATTGAAATTGATTTTTTAACAGTGCGCCGTACAGAATAGCGTTTATAAGTTTTGCTATAAATCGTTTTCCATAAAATTTTCCCATGGTACAGAGACGACTCTAAATTTGCCCGAATGAAATTAAATTTATCATAATTTCCTTGGAGGGAACATTGACATGCAATTGTAAGCATACATATGTACAATATATCCAAACTGGTGACTGCCCAGTCCGACTTTTCTACTCTCCTTACTGGTTTTAAAATGGCGCATATAGTCGGCCCTTCCCACTTTTCTATTTTCCTTACAGGTTTTTACAGCTTATATTTTTAAAAATATTTCTTTTCATACACAGAATTTAATTAGAACAATTAAGAATTATTAGTACAAATACCAATATGCTTAACCTATCATTATATTCAATTATAAATTGAACATTGTAAAGTAAAAATTCGAATTACAAAACCCCAAACTTCATTTGGCAAATAGTAACCACATCGAAAAGAAATTTATCAGTAAAACAATTACACACCCCATTCCAACATTCCAATATTTTAACATTGTTCGTTACAGTTTAACTTTAACTGTTACTCCTACTTAATACAATATCTGCAATAAATTCCCCATAAAAATTCCTTTGTAAACTTATGTATCGATTTGTTTTGTCTTCTTTTTTACTTGTTTTTAACTCCTGATGCTACCCCTATTGCTGCCGTTCTCGATACCACTACTTCTGTAGATGCTACATAACACTGGCCCAGGCATTAACCTTGAGCATGGGTGGCGCTCCATGCGGACCAGCTGGTACTGGCAAAACTGAAACAGTTAAAGATATGGGAAAGACGTTGGCCAAGTATGTGGTGGTATTTAATTGTTCCGATCAAATGGATTACAGGTGAGTAAATTATATGTTTTACAAAAGAAATACATTTTAATGGAAAGTGGTAGGGGAAAGAATTTTTTTGTTTTGGGGGTTTTTATATAAATAAAATTGAAGGAATAGAAAAAAACAAACAATGATAGATGCAAAAATGTATTTTGAGGTTTCTAAGAATAAAAAAGGGTAATTGGCATGGTTTCTAAAACGTATGGTGTTATGTTTAGCTGTAAACCCATAGAATACTAGTTTATTTCATTTGCGTGGGTTAGGTACAGTTTTTAGATATACCATAATATTACGAATTTAAACATAGATTTTATTGTGTTCGTGAGAAGAATTCAGTTTTGTTAAAATCATCAACTCTCGGGAAATACTTTTATTGAATTGTGTCCGAAAGTTAAAATATTATTGTTGTCGAAGGCTACCAGACCCATTGAGTTGATTTTTTTATTCAGTCCCACGTCACCCGGATCTAGGCACCGAACACCTTTAGAAGTGTGTATGAAAATGGGTGCATTTTCGAAGTTTTTCCGGATTAAACCGGATTCGGTTGGAGTTATTTAGGGGCATGATGCGCCAGAACATCATCGTCGTCGGTATATGGGACGTCTCCTATACATAAATATATGTAGCATCTAATACCACATCAAAAGAAGCGCATTTGTGGAGTTTATGGGTCGATGAAGTATTATGGTCATTGTGATCCAGGAAACAAAGCTAACCAAGAACAATAGCTGACTTCGATGTTCGGCGATGGGATACTTACATACTTGTTATATCACTCTGTTCACTATAGTGAAACATAAGAAAAAAATCTCATCGGGGTGGATGATCTCCACTTGGGTACAGCGTTGGCCGAGCTAATTTAAAACTAAAAATTTTCCATGGTGAATGTAGTGTCCCGCGAGGATAAGGTGACACCAAGTTTTATAAATGACGTAACTTTCCTTTGTAAAATCTGAACGCCACAATTTCCTGAATCATGGACAAACTAACCCCCCTAAATCTTCGGATAGCTGAGAGGAATTTACGGAAAGTCGTCACATTTCGTCATACGACTCCGCTTGCCGCTCGTCATTCGACATCTGCCCTAATAATATTTGTATACCATACTGAATCATGGAAAAGCTGATCCCTCAAATTCTCTAGTAGCTTAGAGGTTTTACCGGAAAATCGTCACTACTTCAGCCACTCGCTATGTAGCTCCGGGACGAATACCCGAAATAAGACCAAACTTCGTTCGACCCCTGACTCAAGGACGGGAGCATAACATAAAAACTGGACAGATCAATGGACGACAGGACGGCAATTTTCACAATTTACGAAGGAAGATTTTGCAGATGACGATTCGTATTTTATGTCGGATGAACCCGGTATTCAATATCTGCTCTCAACATGTCTTAATTCTTTAAGCATGCAAAGAACACAGGGTGATCCAGCTACAGAACCCTGCCAGCTGTTTAAAAGCAAGCCCACTTGAGGCGCTACTGCGCCAAACACATTCATACTATGACAGGACAGTATTATACGTAATTTCTAAAAATATTAGTCGATTATTGAACCAGAACAGACTATCGAACCTAATATTTATAGTCGATTTTGCCCGATTGAAGTATGACACAGATGTTGTCCTTAGCAAGCACACTTGAGGCGCTACACCCCTCATCGATGAGAAGTACGAAAAAAGATGATGCAGATCATAAGTCACCCAAACCAGAACCAAACAAATAGTGCAACCGAATAGTTATGGTGGCGAAAAAAGATGTTGCAGATTATGAGTTAACCAAAGGGTTGGACCCGGGCTGAATATCTATGAACATTTATGCCGGGCATAATTGAACTCGGGCGGTATTTCTAAGCATTTTTTCAAAAGCTCAACATCTACTACAGCATAGTTCGCCATTTCCACAAATGTTAGTAGGGGATTGAACCAGAACTGAACCATCAGACATTAACGCTTTTATACCCTGTGGTACAGGGTATTATGTCTTTGTACATAAGTTTGTAACATGTTTCTAAATCAACCTGACTTTTGAGGATATGAATAGAATTAATTCTGAGTCGATTTACCCAATGTTCTTTTATGATTTGAATTGGATAAAAATTGGTACAACGGACGAAACCTATTGAAAGATGCAGCCCGATTTTTCGTCCGATTTTACAATAGTGCACCAAAATCACAATGTTTGTCCCATTAAGATTTTTCTAGAATAATGTGCCTTAAGTTCAGTTTTAAATTCTAAGGTTTGTCCGATTAGGACGAAATTTTACATAGTGTACCGTCTAGAATGGCGTGTCTTATTTTTAATCGATTCGGTTTAAGATATAGCTTAAATGTATGTTAAGTTGAAAATCGGATATATTGGTCCACATTTTGGTATAACGCCCATATAACGGTACCCCCAAATATTCCGTATTTTGGGAATTCTCCGATTTTACTTAAATGTATGTTAAGTTGAAAATCGGATATGTTGGTCCACATTTTGGTATAACGCCGATATAACGGTACCCCCAAATATTCCGTATTTTGGGAATTTTTGACACGTTTCGCGTAACGGCTCCTCCCATTATTCGGTATTTTGGTGAATTGGAGCAGGTTTTTTAACCAAATTGGCAATAGTTTAGTTTTTTTACTTCTCATTGGATAAAAAATTTCCTTACCAGAACTCGGTCCACTTTTGAGGATAGCCCACACATAAAACGAACGGTACCCTGCATTATTAAGAATTTTGGACACGGTTATTAACCGAATTGGGCATAAAATTTACCATGGCTTACGCCGCCATGAATGAAGGTCCCGAAATTAACGATGTTTTTTTAAAGGGCAATCTGCGTGGATTTTAAAAAAATATGTTTTCCAAAGTTTTTTTTCAGGTTTTTTTTTTAAATCTATCATGCGTGGATTGTTTTAAAGAATATTTTTAAGGGCCATGGTGACTTTAAGAGTTATGTAGCGAATTTTTCAAGAACATTTGTCCATTGTCTTTTTAATATTAAGGGCCATGGTTTTTTTTTTGATTAAGCAATTTTTGCCAGTGTGTTTGGTGGCAAATTGTTGATGTAATTAAATAAATTTTATTTTAGATGCAAATTTATATCCGGTCAGGTGGTTTCCTAATTTTATTATATAAAGTCATTATATTCCGTATTAATTAATTTATCCATTAAAAATTTGTCAACGTAAAATTATTTCATAATTGATATAAATTAGAAATAACATACATGTGGAAGTACAACCACACACCTCGAAACATGCATGTATGTGTGATTCTGAGTAATGTGCGTACGTGCCTAATGTTACCCAGCTAAAATGTATTGAGTAGCAGTCTAGTCCGGATTATTGTAATTTACTGAAATAGGTAAAGAGCTGCCCTAACTGTTTGTAGATATTTGGAGATCAAAGTTTTCCGTTCATCTTAGAGATTTTTAACATACTTTCTAAAGTATAGAAGTCCACATAGGTCTTCTCAACCGGCAGTTTATAGGAATCATTTTATTGTAGTCTTTCTTTATAGATCAGCGACAAGGGTTTTATAAAGTCCCGAAAGTTTTCAAATGGAATGGTAGTAAAAGTCTTCTATAAGAGGCCACTAAGGTCTGTAGTATTCAAAATTTTAAATTTTACAAATTTTGTGTATGGAAAATGATCGCATTTATACGGTTCCATTTATCCAAAATCAACTGTAATATTGTCTATAATGTATTTATGTATTTGATACAACATATGTGACTGAGTGTTTTTTTTACAAAATTGCATTTCTCCTTTAACTGAACATTGAACATTTAATTCACAACACGTCTTCTATTACAGAGGCTTGGGTCGCATCTATAAAGGTTTAGCCCAATCCGGATCATGGGGTTGTTTCGATGAATTCAATCGCATCGAATTGCCTGTCCTGTCAGTGGCTGCGCAACAGGTTGCCGTTGTCCTAACGGCCAAAAAGGAAAAGAAGAAGACATTTATATTCACAGATGGCGATACAATTGAAATGAATCCGGAATTTGGAATATTTATAACGATGGTAAGTAAAAAGTAAAAGAACAGGAAGAAGCAATGAAAGAAGAACTTAACTAAAACAAGAAAACATTTGAGTGAAAGTAAAATGCCGGTGAAGTTATTTGCAAAATTATTTTTACGGAGTGTAATTATTTTAACGAACTTTAATGTGCATACTTGTTGTTGTTGTGAGTATTTTTATTCACGTGCGATTTCTTTGTCTTCTTTGCTTTACATTTTTGTTGGAATTTATTACGCAACTTTTAATTACTTCTGTTTGTTGTTGTGAAGTGTTTTTTATTTTATTTTTGGAATAAACGCCAAATGGTGTGATGAATGGGTTCTGCTTAAAACGTCATTAAAAGCATTTTCAATACAAATTGTTGGTACGAACTGATAAAAGAATTGAGAAAGAAACTGAAAAAATACGACAAGGTAGAATTTACCTAAATCATATGTTAAATGTCCATAACCTCCGAAATCACAGATTTTTAAAGAATATTTTCCAAGTATTACCGAAACTAGAAATCTGAAATTTTAAATAATATTTTTTTGAAGGAATATCAGAAATACAGGTTATGCTTTTTGAGAATATTTTTAAGGCCTTTCAGAATATATTTTTGGATTCTGTAAGAACTATAAATGTAGATTTTTTAAAGAATATTTCCTCAAGCTCTATCAGAGCTATAGTCGTGGATTTGGATTTTTTATGAATATCTTATTAAGAACTGTCAGAGCTATAGGCCTGGATTCTTAAATAATATTTTTCAAGGACTATCAGAGCTATGCACATGGATTTTTACAGATTTTTTTTTCAATGACTAATAGGCCAATTGGCGTGGGTGTTTAAATTGTATTAGAGTTTTTAAAGGATTTGTTTAAGGACTATCAAAGCTTTCTTCAAGAACCATCAAATCTATCAATGCTATAGGCGTGGATTTTTAAAATGGATTGGGGTTTTATAAGTATTTTTCTTTAATGACTATCAAAGCTTTCTGCAAGGACCATCAAAGCTATCAAAGCTATAGGCGTGGATTTTTAAAATGGATTAGAGTTTTTAAAGAATATTTGTTCAAGGACAATCAAAGCGTCCGGCCTGGATTTTTAAAGAATATTTCTTCAAGAACTATCAAAGCAATATTTCTTCAAAGGCTATAAAAGCTACAAGCGAGGATTTTTAAGAAATATTTTTCAAAGGTCTATCATATTGTTACGTTCTTGGATTTTGCTTAATCCCGTGTAGACGTTGTTTTATTTCCCGATACAATTCGTACCAAATAAAACGCAGGTTCTTTCGGATTACGATTATTACAATGACTTTATTCACACAACTTTACTTTGCACTTTACTTTACACGACGGTTTCAATTCGCGATCTGATTCACAACTGACTCACTGCCTTTCCATTCCCTCTATTTATATGAGCCCTGCCTGTCGCTACAGAAGTTTCTAGACGATCTGGTAACACCTAGATCACGAACAATCTACCAATGCAACAAACACATTGAGTAACAATAACACAACAAACTTACTGAGTGAACAATAACAACAACAAACTTGAGTAAACAAACTTACAATAACAACAACACATATACAGGCGAGGGAATAACAAAGAAAGAGGAATAACAACAACACATATACAGGCGAGGGAATAACAAAGAAAGCACATATACAGGCGAGGGAATAACAAAGAAAGAGGAATGACGTTTAACAAGAATTGTACGACAATAACAAAATAGAAAATGAAAGAGGAAATGGAAGGATGTAGAAAAATCTATACAGTGGTTGTTGTTGTGAAGTTATTCAAATAAACTGCGTAGTAGAAATTTACGTTACAATTCAAATTCTTAAATTAACGGAATTCATCTAAATTAACTTAAATCTAAAGTTATATTCGTAACATTGCCCCCCGCTTAAGCCTGTTCGTCCCGAATAGGCACAGTTCCCGTTCCGTAGGGGGTCAACCGCTCCAAATGTACAACTTTCATCTTCGACCTGGGACTGTCGCTCCTCTGGATGCGATAAACGACGTCATTTATTTTCGTGACAATCTTGTAGGGTCCTTCCCAGTGCGTTTGCAATTTGGGGCATAGTCCTTTCTTTCGTTGTGGGTTGAACAATAGTACCAGTTGCCCTTCTTGAAACCCATCGGTATTTGCCGCTCGATCGTACCTTGCCTTCATGCGGTTGCTAACCATTTTTATTCGATGGCGAACTGCATCGTGGACTTTTCTAAAAGAGTTTTGACTGTCTTCATCTTGGTTCACATCGTCGTTTGGGGTAGCACCGAATATCAAATCGCCAGGTAGCTTTAATTCATTTCCGAACAGAACTTTGGCTGGGGTCCGGGATGTGGAATCATGAATGGCCGATCTATAAGCCAGTAAAAACTTTGGAATATGCTCATCCCAGTCTCGTTGGCCACTGTCCACCACTTTCCGTAGATGTTCTTCCAGGGTGCGATTGAATCTCTCCACCATGCCATCTGATTGTGGATGTAGGGGCGTCGTTCTGGTTTTCTTGATTCCGTAGGAGTCACACATTTCCTTGAAGATCGCTGATTCAAAATTCCTACCTTGATCGGAATGAACCTCAGATGGAACACCATAGCGACAAATCCAATTTTTGCTGAACACATCCACAATTGTCCTGGCTTCTTGATTTGGGATAGCATAAACCTCTGGCCATTTACTGAAGTAATCCATGACCACTAAGACATACCGGTTCCCAGAGCCGTCTTTGCTATGCCAAGATGTCCTCCACTTTGCTATGCCAAGATGTCCTCCACTTGGCCCATCGTGAAACTCCGACAAGACATCTCTTATTTTGGAGTCTGGGACGACGATCAAGTTCCGGTGAGATTTGCCGTCCTCACTTTCCCATTTGCGATATAGGCAACCATCTTTTATAAGTAGACTGTCCCACTGGGCCCAATAGGATTTTAAAAGAGGGCTTTCGGAGGTAATTTCTTTGCGACTAGGTCGCTTGCCCGTTTCTATGGCCGAAATTATTTTGCCCAGAATGGGATCGCCTCGTTGTTCCGTCGACCAATCTTCACCCGACTCAAACTGCAATAGTCGGACATCAACGATATTCTCCATACACTCAGCCTTTGAACAATGCCTGCATTCTACCTTGCATGGCCGACGAGACAGGGCATCAGCATTACCGTGTTTTCCGCCTTTTCTGTGCTCGATTTTGAAGTCATAACTCGATCCAACGGGCTAGTTGACCTTTCGGATTCTTAAACTGCAGCAATCATTGGAGAGCAGCGTGGTCGGTCCTCAGCAGAAAATGCTGGCCACATAGGATAGCAAGGATAGCAAGCAGCTCTCTCCTCGTCACACAGTAATTCCTCTCAGGCTTCGACAATGTCCGGCTGTAGTACCCGATGACTTTTTCCTGTCCGTCGATTTCCTGGGAAAGGACGCCACCGATGCCGCACGCACCTTGACCTCTGTTCCAGAACAAACTTGCCGCCAGGTATAGGGTATGCCAAAATGGGGGCTCTGCACTTTTAAGCATGTCTTTGAGCTTTCTGAATGCCTACCTCCTGGTCGTTCCACTGAAACCTCTGGCCTTTTTGCGTCAAGCGGTGTA